>NC_142009.1:262351338-262651338 GCF_049901735.1 Notechis scutatus | reverse complement strand
TTAATTTAGCAAGCTTCTGCTTTCATAGGTAGTGTATTAACATGCCACCCATATTAATTAAAACATTTAGATCTCACTTATTCCTACAGAACTGAAAGAAGTTGGAGCCTAAAGAAAAGATGTTACACTAATAAGATAAAAAACATTTATTATTTTTAAATGTGTTGGAGGAAGCAATCACTGCAGAACGTGATAAAAGATGGAATAGGAAAATTGCAGCCTGTCCCACCTCCTCCACTGGGCTTATATGCATTAGATTTAAAAATAAATGCCATTAAGACTGTTACATCTTTATGCCAAAACCTGGTAGTAAATGGCAGAAAATTTAGTAAGGGCATCTTCTAATCCAACTCTACTAACAGAAGTAACAATAATATTAAAGACCAACAGTATGAACTAAGCACATTCAAATATTAACTTCAATGAAATATTTTTCAAGTAAAGCAGAGTTCAGAAGGTATAATGCCTTTATTAGTGAACAGCTACTGCATTTTCATTTTATTATTTTTTAGAGTTCCAAATTCAAGCTTTTTATAGAAAGAGACTATCTTAAACAATAAACAATAATTTCACCATATGGAACTATTCAATTAATCTCTAGATGGTGGAAACCATATCCAGTTAAAAGTGTACTCTGATCAAAATCAATTGAAGCTTTATTCATTTGAAGCAAATTACAGCATTTTAGAAGTTTTCTTACAGGCTTTTGCTGTGTTTCTTTTTATTCTGAGACTATACTTATGTTTAATGTTGGATGTAATGTGCATGTGGCAGAAGGATACAAAACCCACCCGAGTCACATGTCAGATATTTCTTTGAAATGGAAATCAGGACTGATATTTTAATTAATACTGCAAAGGTAGGGACAGTAAAAAAATGAAATTAAGAGAAACACTGACCATAAAATCAGACATGAAAGTGTCTTTTTTTTTTTCTAAATTACTTCATAGATGTTTCTTTTTCATTTCCTTAGTTTTGGCATGGTTTTGGGTTGGTTCTTGGTACTAACTTTGTATAATACTCCCTGTCCTTTCCTGTATCTTCACTTTTTCCTACCAACTCTTCCTTGACTCAGTTCCTTTCTTTTTTTCTTTCCCCCCCCTTTCAACTTCCCTAGCATATTCTACTATTTGCTGATACAAAATCAGCTTAGCTAATTATGAATTACAGTGATGAAAAGCCAAAATTTGCCCTCTCTCAAATATGTACACATTCTATAGTTTATAGATGAATGATCCATTCTACTGATGGATGACAGATTCAAAATTCTTCATTTTCCTGAGGTGAAAGCTATTTATGAGCTCAAATTTCTTGCCATACAGTATGTTAATTTTTTTCAGTTCCAAATAGGAAAACAAACAAAGAATGAAATTTAAAATGTTCTGAATGGTATGCATTCTGGATTGTCACTAAGCTAAATAGTGGAGCTTGATTTTTTCTTGATACTGTTTACATTTATTCTGCTGAAATCAATTAACAAGTTATAGTATATATTTATTAAGGAATTATTCTAGTTACATTAATTTTTAAACATGTTCATATAATCACTATCATCAAATAAACTTCACGCATTTCAGAATTTAAGCTTGTTTCTCTAAAAATTATAATGCATAGACTAGATGTTACAAACAATAAAGCAATGGCCAGTCTATTTCAGTTACTATGATTTGGTTTCTTCATTTTACATAAAAAGCAAGAAGCACATCACTTCATCTTGCCAAATAGTTGATATTAACAAATAGACGCAGACACAGGGACATAAACACATAGACACAGAAGGACACACACAAACTTTAATTATTTTTTTGGGGGGAAATCCTTCCATTATTTAAGGTTCAATTCCCCAAATATATGGGGGAAAAATCCTAAAACTATACCATACTGAAAACTATACCATACTATACCATACTGAATCTGGCATTTTGGTTTTTATTAATAAGTCATGAATATACTGTTAACCAATCCTGAATATGTGGTTTGGAAATCTGGGGAAAATTTATATGGCTAAGTTTAAATAAAATGTTGGGAACTGGATTCATTAAGAAGCTGAAAGCATTCTTCATTGGTCTCTATGGCTTTCTGCATACTGTTCACCTAGATCAGAGGTCTCCAAACTTGGCAACTTTAAGACTTATGGAGTTTAACTCCCAGAATTCTACAGGCAGCATAGCTGGGAGTTGAAATCAACAAGTTTTAAAGTTGCCAAGTTTGGAGACCTCTGATCTAGAATGTCTTTTGCTATTGGAAAGGTGTACCTCACCAATACCGGAAAGAGTCATAAAATGTTGTCCATACTGAAGTGATTGGGAGAGTCACCAGTCTTTAAGCAAGCCTATCTACCTTCCAAGGTAAAATATGTGATATGGGCTAAAAAGAGGTCATAGAGGATGAGGACCCCACTCAAAATTTTATTGTTTTTTTTAATTGTTTGGATGTGCTGAACCCATCACAGCGGAAAGTGAGCTGATGGAGGAACTGGTTCCATGAATTGCACTCTAGAGAAGGAGAAGACTTGGAATCTCCCAGAGGGCTCCTTACAGATGGTTCCCATGATGACACCATAAAGTAGTGGTCTCCAACAGGCTTTATACTGTGAAAGTTGGTAGATACAGCTTTGTCCAAATTGTGGTTTTTATTGAAAATGACTTATAAATTGATTTTTGGACTAAGAACTTACAGAACGACAAGTTCTATTACATCTTGCAATTTTCCTCCATCTAGCAGTGAAAGATTTATGTATGTTTAAAACTTAAAAGAAAACCTTTTTATTTGGAAATAAGCAGTGAAAAGCTTTTAGAAGGTTCATTTTTTGGGGTGGAATTAAATGGACTAAGGGGAAGTTTGGTAAGCAAGACTTTGAAAACCTTATAACAATGTTTCTTTGTTTAAAATCCTTTTAAAATATATGAAAATCTGAGTTTACTTTTTCTTGAAATGTTCAGGTGAGAGAGAAACATGATAAGAAGAGACTTTGAAGGTTACTAGAGGCAACTTCAAAAAAAAATGTAATTAAAGGAGAACTCCCACTAATTCAGAATGGAGAACCATTTGTCAACCTATAAGTAGCTCTTTAGACTGTCTAATACAATCAAAATGAGCATGAAAGAAAAGATAGAAAAGGATATCAAGCTGATTTGGATACAGATTTAAAACTGACAGGATATAAGAATCATATTGACAAAGATGCTGCACAAGATTTTTTAAAAATGAAACAGGTTGAAGTTTCAATGGTTAAAAGGGACACACAATATACCGGAACAACTTGTATGCATGGAACTTAAATAAGAAAAGTTATCTGATTTTTTTTTTACTTTCGATTTACAAAAGAGATGTGCTATATGTTTGAAAAGATTCCTGTGAAAAGCAAAATAGGGAAGAAATCAGCTTTTGCAACATTATTATTTGGGACATTATAATAAATCAAAACCCTTAAAACAAAAACTATGGTTCACAAAATGAACATATTTGGTCAAAATTAAATACCATATGATCACCTCTTTTCTAAAAAATAATAATGGTTTCTTAAGACCGAATGGGGAAGTTTTAAAGCTTTATTTATGGATATGATATGGAAAAGAAAGAGTGTTGCATTTTTAGAGAAAATAACAAGCTATGATATTGTAATTGAGTGGAGATCAAGAAGATGATAATACAAAATTAATTTCTGAGACACCATTTAAAGGAATTAAGATTCATATTTTCAGTTTGTTGTTTTTAGTAGCTTTAATGGCATTTTTCTTGATTAAGTTTGAATGATGATGTTTTAAACTTTTATTTATAGATATAAGATAAGACACAGGAAGAAGAGTTTTAGAGAAAATGGCAAGGTATTATGTACATGAAAGAATTGGTAGCATGTTAGCTCTGGTTAGGACACTGGGTTGACAAGCAGCAAGTCCATGTTCAAGACCAGAGAACTGCCTTGGAATGGCATGATCTCCTGTCCTTCATTCCAGGTCCTTCTGGAAACATGAAAGGAGCTCCCACCTGGGTGTCTCTTGAGCAATGGTGATTTCACTGGCTAATTCTTTCAACCTGGAAGCCCCTTGGATTGAAAGATGAAATGTTATTATTTGCCAATAGATAAGACATTGAATATTGAATGAAGAGAGTTTTAGTTGAAATATTAGAGAAAGTATTGAAAATCTTTATACTTGTGTTGCTGAATTAGGAAATTATTTCTTTCTATATTTTTGTTGTTGCTTCTTTATATATACACATACACACATGCGTGTGTGTGTGTTTGTATGCCTTATTTTTTTCTTGTTTATATTCACCTTACTTGTATTAGTTTTCTATTTTTGTAATTTTAAACTTTAATAAAATTATTATTAAAGAGAGAGAGCGGGGGGAGGGAGAGAGAGATGTTCAGGCTTTAAACAATCTCAAAGCAATGGTTAAGATGATCAGTTAGTGTCATGAACTGTGCCTTAAAGTAACCATATAAAATGGCTTAGCCATAATCTTCCTTTCAATGACTTACAATTGGACACACTATTTTCTTGTATCAAGAAAAATGGAAAGTCATTCTTTTCTCTTCCTGACAACTTTTTTGTTGTTGCGGGCAGCAGTGACAACTGCTGAAGATTGCATTTCATAGACAATCTGCCAATCTGTTAAGATTATATTATGTTCTTAAGGAACAAGTTTTCATTTTGTGAATTATTTACCAACCTTGATTAATAAAAGTTTGACTTTCTCTCTTTCTCAGTGGAATTTGACAGCAATCCTCTCATGTGTGAGAGAAGCAGGAACCATGTCCTTGAATACCTTTATTCATCATTCTGAAGAATTAATAAAAATTCTGCCCTTTTCAGATAAAATAAAATGAAATGTAATGAAGCTGACATAGCCCCCAAGGCTTGGATGTGTTTGCAAGTCTCAGCTGAGCTTTTAGACACCATCAATGCCAAATTAACTTTTCTAATATATTGAAATGCCACATAGCACAGAAAAACAATGTTGAAACAGAGATGAGGCTCTACAGGGGATTGTATCTTTCATCTGGTTTGATAAAGAAATGGGAATAATGAAAAGTTAGTTCTATGTTTCCTCTGATGAACAACTTGACATCTTAACACTGGCCTTCAGTGATTGCAATGAGGACATATTCTTTGGCAGCTGGCAGAGTAGAAAGACAGCTGGATCATTTGAGATTATTACAAGAACTACCTTCTTTGTGTAATATTCCTCTACAGGGTCAAGACATTTAAGAATTGTAGACCAAGCATAAAATAAAAATCAAAGAAATAAACCAACAACTATATATTGACTTTCTCTCTTTTCCATACTAACATCTAGTTTAACATACTTGCCCTTGGGGAGGGGGAGACATTCAGCATTCAAGGTGGGACTGTCCAGAGGAATCCCTCTGTCCTCCAAACTCCAGGCAAGGAGAAACTAAGCAAAGGACATTAGAGAACATATGTAAAAGGCTAATCCTCAGACTAGTTTTGGGTGGGGGATTGATTACAGAGCATGGTAATCAGACCCTGGAGGTACAGAGCAAAATTTTTCATGCGGGTTATAACATGCTTCTACTGATACAGTGGATGAAATGTCAATAACCCAGCTGTGTCTTTAGAAAGTACAGCAAAAGTTGAATTTCTGCTCAGAAGAGCTAACAGACTAGGGGCAGCCAAGGTGCATCAAAATGTGTCAAGGGCTTCAATTGTGCAGTTACAAGTTCCATTTTGACTTTTTCACTCCCTGTGCAAACATCCTCGTTCTTCACCACCACCCTTCATTCCGGTGTGTCTTCCATCTCAGACAGAAAGGAGGCCTGATTATCTCTGCTACAGCTCTGAAACTGTGTTTGCAGAAGGCTTTTAAATTAGATAAGAGTTACAAAAATAAATAAGGGATCAACTTTGTGGTTCTAGATTTAAACAAAACAGGTTGTTTTTCTAGAGATAACAAAGAAATAAAAATGTTCAAATGATAACAGTACTCGTTGCTGAAGGAATTGTCATTAGCTAATTTTTTTCTTTCTGTTCCCCCCTTTGTGTTTTATATAATACTGTAACTCTTTGAAAAATAGAAAAAGAAGATGCCTGAATTAAACCTGAGATCTAAATGCAAAGCATTGGGCCTTGTTTTTCCTTTAGCTAAAGGAATGGCACTTAAAGAGACACTTAGAAGGGTGAACAAATGAAATAATGCTATTTAGAACTTATAAAGTGAATGAAAGCAAGACTAAGAAACAAAATATATCCTTTTGAAAGTTCTTATTATAGCATAGAAGAGGAATATGAAGGTGAATATGGCTTTTTGAATCAGCTGAATAGAGAAATATGTCTGGGAGGGAATCTGAAAGAACAAACATGATAGGAAGATAAATGAAGTAACTTGAATATGAACATTGGTAGGCAAACTTATTTTCCATTAGACTTATATGGGCATTTATTCTGCTGATTGTTGGAGACATCACATGTTTGCCTTCCTAAAGCCAATCTGAAATGTGATTCCAGTCTATTTTAAGGTAAACAATTCAGCAATTTCTATAGAAACCACAACAGCTTCAAAAAGAATAGCACAGTTGCTTCAGGAGCTGTAGTTGCTTCCTATTGGTAACAGCCCAGAGCTGAAACAAACCATGAATTATCTGAGATTGCATGATGTTTTACCCATAATGGAATTACTTCCTCTAGGCTTTGTGTTCCAAATGTTTTACTGACACTGACATTCAAAATTAAGTGTTTGATTCTTTTAAAGCTATTTTATTTTCAGGAGTGCATATTAATGTAAAAGATAACATGTACTTACTGTTACTTCTTTCCTAAAAAGCAGCTCTACCCTGAATGTGCAGACAGTCAAAACAAGTTTAAAATAGAATAGAACAAACTAATAATTTAAAGAGATGATGGGCTCCTTGATGCTCTTTGAGCTTGATTTCTTTCTTGCAGACATTTAATTACCAAACTAGGCAACACCATCAATGCTCAAAGGGAGTGGTATTTGCTTTCATTTTATATATTAGTGGCACTGGCACATACTAATTGATGAGACTAACAAAATATATACATACATTCATGTACACACTACATATTATTTTTCTGCATTACTTATGAAGAGCTCATATGTGATGATTAAAAATGATTGAAAATTAAAATGCTTTTATCAATGGATCATTAACTTTTCAAAAATGTCTTTTCTTCACCTATGAATTTTGTTTCTTCTTCTTCACAAATAAAAACTTTTTTTCTCTCAATATGACCAGTGACTTTTTGATTTGGGAGTGTTTCCAGATTTATTTCTTTGAGTTGAAATAATAAAAACTTCAACTTTGCTTAGAAAGTCGCTTAACATTATGAAAGGTAAAAAATACCATACAAGTTGACATTAATAATGGAATTTGTGATTCTCTAGATCTTGTTAAACCAAAATTCCCAGCAACCCATATAGCAATAAACAATAGTGAAATATACTGACAGATGGATATCAGCAGGACCTGGAATGCCATAGTTCTGTAGCTCTTTGTTATCAAACACTAAAATCTAAAAATCCCAACGTCTTCTCATGTATTAATCTATCATTTATGAGCTGAGTATTATGTTCCCTATATTTCTGAGTTGTCAGATTATGTCACATGTGAAGTCTAAACCAAATCTCAAAATGATTTTCCAGGAGAAACATTCAAGAAAGCCTACCTTCAAAGCAAGTCCAAGTAATTTCTATAAACATTTCTCAGGTGAGTATTCTATATACGCCTTAAAATTACTTCACTTCTTTTAAAAATAGAATCTATTTTAGAATAGTTTAGATTAGACAGACAGATGAGCAGGGGTTTGGACTAGAAGACCTCAAAAGTCCAGTTCTATCCTGAATGATAAAGATAGATAGATAGATAGATAGATAGATAGATAGATAGATAGATAGATAGATAGATAGATAGATAGATAGGTAGGTAGGTAGATAGATAGATAGATAGATAGATAGATAGATAGATAGATAGATAGATAGATAGATAGATAGATAGATAGATAGATAGATAGATAGATAGATAGATAGATATGGAAATCATCATAAAACCATTTCTTTACCTAGGTAGATTCAAACCATATTTGAAATGATATGCATTTTTTTAAAAAAATGTTGGGCCATCTACACAGCCTACAATTCCCCAATGCTGTCAGCAGTGTGGTACAGCTGGAACACGTTGAGTTGTTTCATGAACACTTAATGATTGATGAATACTATTTTGTAAATCTAAGTACTTCATGTAATGCTTCAGTATGTACAGTATGTTTAATTCCTCTGATTCTGTTATTCAGCTAAATCTTTTCAAAGCTCATTAGCACATTGCTGCAGATATAATTATAATTTCAGTCGGCACAGCATTTTCCTACTGATTGTGGGGCAGAAAATAGTTCCCTTTGGTGCCTTTCTCTCTCAACTGGAGCAGAGAACCCAACTGCTGTAACCACTTATGTGACAAAATTGGCAAACAGAGGACCCCCAGATGGAAAACTCTTCAATCTGTATTTCTAAGAGGGGCATCTGGGCCTTTGATTGGCTTCCTGGCTTGATCCTCCTTAGAAGAACTCTTGCATCTTTCAACTTCATATTTACTTAGACATCATACAGAATTACCACAGGGAATGAAATAAAGAAGGGTAACCTGAGGAATATTTTAATGAGAGAAATATTAATTATGATGCCTTTGTTTCATTTTTAACCAAGAAGGTCTTATGCAATGTCATAATTAGTGAATTGTGCTATGTATCCTCATGAAAAGATACAATTTATGATTTTCAAAAAACAAACAAAAACAGTGCTGTAGTACAATTTCCTTGAATCTTATTCCTTCCCCATTTAAGTCTTGCTATGCTCTCTCATTGTGGTATTATGATATTCCCAGAAGTGGTGTTGAAGGTATGCAGATCATAGGGCTGAGGAAGGGCTGATGACCTTTTTAGAGTACTAGTTATATGTATGACATGCTTAGATTAAAAACAAAACCTTTGGGTAGTTGCTGATGTTGCCAATAATACAGAATTACAGTGGGATCATAATATGTAGACAGCATGAATGTAATACTTTCAGGTGGTGAAAGATGAAATAAATCAACTACAACTGACATCTTAGGCATCACCAAATTGAAATGGATTGGAATTGGATACTTTCATTCCAAACATCATACTTGTTGAGGTAATTCCCTGTTAGGAGAATGAGCACATACAGGGAGACATATTTGAGAGTAGTGTTTGAATAATACACACACAGCACACAGATACACTGTACAGTAAATGTGGGTTTTTACTTCCAGAAAGGTTTAAGCAAAGTTCAAAATAAGCAGTCCAAAGTCATTCACAGGTTAAATCAGTCAGTTTTCATCCAGGGATAATCCAATAACAAAGTCCAGTGTCAAAAACAGTTCAGTATCAGACTTACATCAAATCCACAAATATTAGTCAATACAGGAACGGCAAAACTCTCCAACAGAAGGAAAACAGAGACTCACTGAGACACACTCTCTTCTGAGACTAAAACTAAAACTAAACAGCCCAGATTTCTGGCTCCATCTTATGGCCGTTTGAGAAACCACACCCAATTATGGTTTTTGGATTTTCTTAAAGATACAGTTTTTAAAATGTCTATCCTGGTTTATATATTGTCCAACTTAAACAGCTGTTAGGTGACTTACATTCCTAACAATACTGTTTAATTCTTTGAAACAAACAAACAAACAAACAAACAAACAACAACAATAACAACAAACTAAGCAGCAGCAGCATTGCTTTCATGGTCAGAAAGGATAGCAAAGTTGGTGCAGTTCAGTGACTATAGAATACAAATTAAACTTTCCTGACAACACTTTAATATAACAATTATCCAGATTACAGTCCAACCACTGTAGAAGAAAAGGAAGTTGACAAATTTTATGGTCAAATTCAGCATAGGATTTTTTTCTTCTTCATTGCTAACACAAGTAAACAAAACAACACACTCAGACATATATTTATATCATTTATATACATACTGTACCTATATCCATGCATATAGGCATATATATATATATTTTAAATGCGTGTATATATATATATATATATATATATATGGATCTTTGGTTATTGTTTTCTCCGCGTAAGATTCAGTTCTAGGCACGTGGCGAGGTCCCACTCGCCATCTTCAGGCTGGTGCTTTCGGCCGAGTGCCTTGCACTGGCACTAAGCAGCACCAGCCTGAAGATGCGCAGTGGGACCTCGCCGAAACGTGCCCCTAGATACTTTGAATCTTACGCGGAGAAACCAATAACCAAAGATCCACATACAAATACCATGAACCTCAGAAAACATATATATATATATATATATATATATATATATATATATATATATATATATATATATATATATATATATATATATATATATATATATATATATATATACACACACACACACACACACACACATTTAAAATATGGCAAGAGGTTGACTATGAACAGATTGTGAACTTTTTCATGTACAAGTTCTAAATCAAGCTAAAACAAGATAAGAAACCCAACCATTTTCCATGGCATGATTTTAAACGTCTACCTTTTTCAAAGAAAACATTAGGAATTGCATTAAAGTCCTCAATCTGATTGAGAGGGGACCAGAAGAATTATGGAATGAAGTCAGAGGTATTCAGCAGGTTCTGACCAATTCTGGAGAACTGGTAGCAGAAATTTTGAGTAATTCAGAGAACCAGCAAATACCACCTCTGGCTGGAGATTTTACAGTATCCTTCCCATGCTCACAGAACCAGTAGTAAAAAAAAAAAAAAATTAAACCACTGAATGAATTCAGTAAAGTTCTTAAGATAGATGTGAAAAGAGATTGTCAAAGACAAAGGAACTAAAGAAACCTATCTGGATGTCAGAACAGATGGTAAATATTGCTAAAAAGAGAAGTCAAAACCAAGAAAGATAAAGATATCAAGAAGGCACTTAAAGAATTTCAGAGAGCTTATAGAAGAGATAAGAAATTCTATTACACCTGTAAAGCTATCAATGATGGAAACAGACATGGAAAAACAAAGAATGTCTTCCAATAGATATCTGAGCTCAGAAAGTGATTCCAACTTCAAAGTGGTATATTAAAGGATGCCAACTGACAGAGAGTATGTGCCTTATATTTCTTATAAGGTTTGTATTGTGTTTGAAGTTGTTGTTATGGGCTTACGTCATTGGTATCAAAACATCTAATATTGTAGCTTTATAAAATATCAGACACTGAATACCCTCTGTTTTTTTCTGCAAGGTTTTAAAAAGGAAAAAGATAAATCAAACTCTAAAGCAGTGTAACTTTTTCAGTCCACTGTCCCCTTGTTGCTACAAATTCATCCTCAGTGCCCCCACCCAGGGGTGGGATTCAAATTTCTTAACAATTGGTTCTTTGGGCGTGGCCTAATTTGTGGGCATGGCTTGGTGGTCATGTGACTGGCTGGGCATGGTCATGTGACTGGCAAACCAAATATAAGTGGTCCTCGCTTAATGGCTGATTGCTTAGTAAGTGTTGTAATTTATGACTGATCTCCCCAGAGCTACTTGACCTGTTTTTGGAGTTTTGACAGTCATGAACAAACACACACACACACACTCCCTTCTAACCCTGCTGGAGCAGGTGGTTGGACTAGATATCTCATTCACTTTCTCCTCCCTCCCTTTCTTTCTTTCTTTCTTTCTTTCTTTCTTTCTTTCTTTCTTTCTTTCTTTCTTTCTTTCTTTCTTTCTTTCTTTTTCCTTTCTTTCTCTTTTTTTCTGTCCCTTCCTTCCATTCCCCCCTCTTTCTTTGTTTATCCTTTTTCTTCCTTTCTCTCTCCCTTTTTCTTTCCCTTTTCTCTTTCTTTTCTTTGTTGTCTCTTCCTTCTCTCTCTCTTTCACTCGCTCTTTCATTCTCTCTCTCTCCCTCCCTCCCTCCAAATCCCATTCACTTTCTCATACCTCCCTCTTTCCCTCTCTCTCTATCTTTCTTCCTTCTATCCCCCCTCTTTTTTGTCTATCCCTTTTCTTCCTTTCTCTCTCCCTTTTTCTTTCTTTTCTTTCTTGTCTGTTCCTTCTCTTTCTCTTTCCCTCTCTTTCCCTCTCTCTCTCTCTTTTCTTTTTCTCTTTTTCTCTCTCTCTTTCTTTTTTCTCTCTCTTTTTCTCATTCCCTCTCTCTCGTTCCCTTTCTCTTTATCCCTTCCTTAACCTATGTACCTATTTTCTGCCCAGGCAGGCATGGCCAAATCTGTCAAAGGCCTGGGCTTATCCTGCATCACTCTGTTTCCCCTTTCAGAGGCCCCGGCCCTTATTCTCCCTGTTTCCTCTCCCACAACCACCTCTTTCGTTATCCCACAGCACATGACTGTGCCAGGGAAAGCAAGCCAGGGCTGAACCAAAAAAACCCATGGTGGCTGGAGGTTTTTTGCAGCAAAAATTACCGACCTCCAGCTTTGCTCTGCTTCTCCAATGCGCTGTTGCGACCGCATTCTAGGTACCAGCCCCACAGGTCCACCCCATTGAGCCCGTTGCACCAGAGGGACTTGCCCAAGCAAGTCCGAGCAGAGTGGTGCAGTAGTCAATTGGGTGGTATGGCTGGTGCCTAGAACGTGGCAGCGATGGTGCATTGGAGAAGCAGAACAAAGTTGGAGGTCGTTAATTTTCACTGCAAAACATGTTTTTTTTTTGTACGGCTGGACTCCAGCTACACCAAAAAAATCCACACAGCATCTGGATGCAGCGAAAATTACAAACCTCCGGCTTTACTTGCTCTGCTTCTCCAACACAATGCTGTGGCCGTCAGCAATTGTTGCACATGCACGCGATGTTGTACATGCGCAGTAAGGACTGATTGGGCAGGGAATGGAGGAGCAGGAGGAGAGGAGCAGGGCCAGCCAGGGGCCCATTTTACCAGTTCTCCAGACTACCAGGAACGGTAATGAACCGGTAGAATCCCACCCCTGAATTGTGCCCTGCATGGGGCTCACCTCCAGTGCCCCTGCCACCTCTTAGCACCCCCTGTCAGCCCCCTTGCCTCTTAGCACCCCCCTAAGGCATCCCACCACTCTCCAGGGGGAAGTACCACCCACTTTGGAAACCACTGCTCTAAAGGATAGGACCAAATGATGAAAAAGAGGTGTTTATTTATTTGCTTGTCAAATTTCTGCAGCTGGTCCCGCTTTACAATAATTCTGGGCAGCATCGAATATATATTTTAAAAAGTTGAAAGTGTTATAACAAAAAAAAAAAAAAAGAATGAGAGACACCCAGAGACAGCAGTAAAGTGGTACCTCTCAACCTCTAATGGTATCAAAGAGTGAGATCTAAATCCCTAACCCAGGGCCAAAGAACTAGGTCTTCAAGACTTGCTTAAACAAAGCTGGTGTAGGGTGGTCAAAATCCACTAGATATTAAAGATAGCACAAAGATGAACTATAAATTTAAAGATGCCTTCAATATAAGAATGTTTAAAATGAGGACACATCTGTTTGGATTCTTTGACACTAATATGGAAGTGATTTGCCACCGTTTTCTTTCTGGATTATATAGAACATTCTCACCCAAAGTCAGGTTAGTCCCATCCCTGCTACCATTCTGGAAGTTCCTCCAGGCTTAAGTTACATTTACAAATGTAACTTATATAAATTTTAAATTTATATACTGTTTTTAATTTTTAATCTACATTTTTATAGTGATTGTTTGTATATATTAGTACCAGTGGTAGTATTTGACTGGCTCTACCCGGTTCTGGAGAGCCAGTAGGAGCGATGAGTAGTGGAGACCGAACTGGTTCTCTCCGCTGTTCTGCTGTTGGGCCCACCCTCCTGCCAGGGCTTCCATACTCACCGTTATCTGCTGAATTTGAAGCGCAGCTGCTTTGCACGGCACAGAATAGCGCCACACAGCAGCCGCTGAAGCGACCATCATGCTGGCTTGCAGGAGGCGAGTTAGAATGCACCTGCACAATGTTGTTAGAACGTGCCTGTGCAAATGCCTCTGTGCCTCACAAAGTGAGTGTTTGGCATGCGTGGGCATGCAAAGCGTGCCCACCAAGCCATGCCCACCAAACCGATGGCAACAATATTTGAATCCCACCACTGATTAGTACATTGCCCAATATTGTGGGAATATAAATGTGATTAATAAATACATATAAATAAATATTTTATCCTAATTGTTCAGTCTGGAATTCCTTCACAGAATTCTTGTGCCACATCCAATATTAACATACTTGGTTTACTTTCAGAACTCAGAACAAATTCACGATACTGAAATTCTAAGTACATTAAAATAGTTGATTGTAGAACTTGGAATAATTTGCAATTTTCTATATAAGTTATAATTCTTAATTATGATAAACTATTATATAGAAATATTCTCCAGTATACTAATTTACCAATGAGATACTTTGCATAAAGATTCATTTTCATAATTTTCATTGTGTAAAATCAATGTTACTGAATCGACATAAGACAAAGAAAAATATTATGACTGCTTTTCACAACTCAGGTGGAAGAATTGAAAACAGTGCCTGCCACATTCCCTACTTTTTGTGGGAGCCTTTTCCTTTTATATCACTAGTTTGAGGTGATACTAAATCCCTACTACTACATCCCTTTGAAGATATAGAAATTATTTAAGGGAATGCAAGGTAATTTTTACTACCTTCATTGTCAGAGTACCACATGTGTACAATGAGATTGGCTGAGCCTCTTTTCGTGCCTCCCCCAACACAACTCACAGTGAGGACAGAAGTCCTTAACCCAGTCCCAATCTTATTACACTATGTGACCTTGTTGCACAATGCACTGCCCCTGCAAATCTATCATACTATGTTGACATGAAGTTATTTTCTGTTCAGAAATCTGACAGCCCATGGGTAGAAACTGTTCTTCAGCCTGTTGGTGTGGCTGGCTATGCTTCTATACATACCGATGGTAGGAGAGTGAAGAAGTGCTGACTTCTTCATGTGAGATGTGAGTTGTCCCTGAGAATTTTCCTCAGTCTTCTAAGGCAGTGAGCCCTAGCGATGTCATCTAGTGGTATCAGGAAACAGCCTACGATGTTTTATACTGTGCTCACCACTCTCTGTAATATCTTTCTATCTGCGACTGTCAAGCCAGCATACCACACTGTAATGCAATATATGAGGACGCTTTCTATTGTGGACTGGTAAAAGGAGATCATCAGTCGTTGTTCCACTTTATTCTTTTGCAAGACCCTAAGGAAATGGAGTCTCTGTTGGGCCTTTCTGGCCACCTGGGTTGTATTGATTTTCTAGGTACGATCTTCGCTGAGGTAGATTCCCAGGAATTTAAAGAAGGAAACTCTAATGTAAACAGAAGGAATGCAGAGAAGATAAAGGGTAGCAAAGATAACAAAGTTATCACAGGATCAATTAATTTTAAAAGGTATTTTCAAATAACTTCATTTATTTGTACAACTTACCTACACCCCATCCATACTAACTTTTATTTCATTACAGTACCATTTTCAGATGATTTATTATTGAAAACTTATGGAAACTCTGCTAGATACTAACATTTGTTCCATGCTGAACATAGCACAAAGTAAACCATTCATCTTAAGCCAAATACCATATCAGTATATATTTTTGTCCTCTGTGGCTGATAGGATCTGATTTAGCTTAGGGAAAGGGCAAGGAAGAAAAGGGTTGAAACTCTTGGACAGAAGCAATCATTTCCCCATGTCTTTAAAGCAGCAGATCCATACAATCTGTGGGAAAGCTTAATCATAGATATTTGATATCTTATCATTATTAGCTTAAGGCCCAAAGCTTGCTGAGTAACTTTGGAAAAAATCACTTTCTTTTATGCTAAACAACTATAAACTCAGTATATGTGAGAGGAATGGGGAGGAAGGGAAAAGTTGCACATCTTATCCCAAACTTCTTCAATGTTGGGTAGTGTGTGTGTGTATATAATCTAAACTGGGAATGTATTTCAGTATCTTCACTTTACATGAAGATACTATTTCACAGAGTCTAAGCCTTTGACAACTTGCTTTGGTGATTTCAGTGTAACTGTTTTGTAAAAAAAGTATTTATTTTAATAACTAAGATAAATACACTAATAGTCATACATACTTTAAAAATATTCCAGAGCTATTCTGTACTGATTAGTGTATATACTATTCTAGGAAAACTACTTTTTTTCAGTGCTGCTCATCAGGGGCTGCATGGTCCCCAGGGTCCATGCCATATTACAAGGGGCCACAATAAGTTCCTTAATTGTCAGGTGTATAATAAATTTGTCATAATTTTCACAACTCATTATCTGGGCTAATTTCAACAGCATATATATTCAAAATTACTATGGTTTAAAATAAACATCTATTGGCCAGCAGTGATTAGAGTCACAAATATCAATAAACCTCAGTAGGGGACCATAAGCAAGAAGAAAAGGTTTGAGAACCCCTGTTCTATGTGAATTCTAATCAGGTTAGTAGAATCATAAGGTCACATTCCAGTTACTTCATATTTGTTATTTGATTATGTATGAATGCCCCCACTTTTCTGTCTATTTCCACAAGTAAACAGTAGTGGCCAGAGTGTGCTATGATAGTAAGCATATAAATACCCATAAATTTGGCTAGCAGCTGCTAGGTGTATTCATATTTTACAGATGATCCTGATAAAATAGGAGTTTATGGGGTACTAGAGAACTCTTCTTTGTTTTGGTAGTGGCGGAGGAAAATTATATGACTTTGCAAGGGAGAAAACTGCAGAAGAACAGAGACAACCAGAGGATCAAATAAAACTTTATCCAGAAAACTCAGTTCTAGATTTCAGCTCCTAATTTCTAGCAGCCTAGGCAAATCCACAGTGAAAACTCAAGTAATTAAGAGATATCCACATTGATAATAGTTATATATTTCTCTTGAAGGTACTCAGGGGTGGGATGTTACTGGTTCAGTCCAGTTCTATAGAACCTGTAGCTGCGAAGAGAAGCTGACACCGAATCAGTTTGGTGTTTGGCCCACCCACCTGCCTGGGCTCTGGGCTGTCCTTTATTCCCTGCTTTTCCCTCCTCAGCTGCTTTGCGCAGCACAGCTGAGGTTGAAAAAGCAGGAAACAAGAGGATTTTCAAATGTTGCACACCCAAGTGCAGCGCTTGTCAGCTGTCCAGGCGGCACAGCTGATGATTGCTTGCAAACGCTGCACACACAATTGTTCACAGTTCAGAGAACCAGCAAATCACTCCACTGGCTGGCCCTGCCCCTCCCAGCCCACTCACTCCTTACCCGGCATGCGAGCCATCCAACTTGCCTGGTTTGGTAAGTTCCTATTTTTTCTCCCCCTCCCCACCCCGACCATCAGTTGTTCTGCTTTGCCAGGAGATTTAGATTAGCTAGAAAGCAGGAAATCCTTGGATTTCTTGCTTTCTAGCTAATCTAAAAGCAGAGCCGAACCTTCCTTAGGACTGAAGCTTTTCAATGCAGACTCAGGTAGCCGATTGTAGATAGATAGATCTCTAAGTTAATCTGTGATTCTGTGAACAACTCAATCTGCCTGCCTGCTTTGCCTGCTTTGGGGTAAAAGTTGCTCTTTTTTTAAAAATAAAAAATTCAATATTTACATACATGGTGTGTTGTGAGTTAATTTTGTGAGTTTGCTTGCAAGCAAATTTTATGTGACAGACTCAGGTACCCGATTGCAGATAGATAGATCTCTAAGTTAAACTGTGATTCTCTGAGCAACTCAATCTGCTTGCTTTTTGGTAAAAGTTGCTTTTTTTATAAAAAAAAATCAATGTTTACATAAATATTTATAATATTTACATATAAGCCATGCCCAGTCAGCAAGCCAAGCCCATCCAGTCACATAACCACCAAGCCATACCCACAAATTAGACACACCCACAGAACCAGTTGTTAAGAAATTTGAATCCCACCCCTGAAGGTACTGACTCCTGGCAGAAATGCCAATGTTTATTATTATTATTATTATTATTATTATTATTATTATTATTATTATTATTATTATTATTATTATTATTATTACCTTTATTATCAGAGTACAACATGTGTACAATGAGATTAGTTGAGCCTCTCTTCGTGCACGTCCCCCAAAACACAACTCACAGTGAGGACAGAAGTCCCTAATGCAGTCCCATCTTATTACACTATGTGACCTTGTTGCACAACAAGCCGACCCTGCAAGTCTAGCATAGTATGTTGACATGAAGTTATTTTCCATTCAGAAGTCTGACAGCCCATGGATAGAAACTGTTCTTCAGCCTGTTGGTGTGGCTGGCTATGCTTCTATATATACCGATGGTAGGAGAGTGAAGAAGTGCTGACTTCTTCATGTGAGATGTGAGTCGTCCCTGAGAATTTTCCTCAGTCTTCTAAGGTAGTGAGCCCTAGCGATGTCATCTAGTGGTATCAGGGAACAGCCTACGAAGTTTTATACTGTGCTCACCACCCTCTGTAATGTCTTTCTATCCACAGCTGTCAAGCCAGCATACCACACCATAATGCAATATGAGAGGATGCTTTCTATTGTGGACTGGTAAAAGGAGGTCATCAGTCGTTGTTCCACTTTATTCTTTCACAAGACCCTTTCTGGCCACCTGGGTTGTGTTGATTTTCCAGGTAAGATCTTCGCTGAGGTAGACTCCCAGGAATTTAAAGGAGGAAACTCTCTCCACACAGCCCCCTTCAATGTAAAGTGGGGCGGGTTCCTCTCTCTTCCTCCATGACTTATGACCGTTTTGTTTGACTGTTGCAGCAACCTCATGGTCACTTGATCAAAATCCAGATACTGACATGTATTTATGACAATTGCAGTGTCGCACTGTATCCCAGGGTCCTGTGATTACCCTTTCTAATCTTCCAGCCAGCTTCTGACAAGCAAAGACAATGGAGGAAGCCAGATGTGCTTAATGAGCATGTGATTCGCTTAATAACTACAGCGATTTGCTCAACAGCTGTTTCAAAAAAGGTCACAAAATGGGGCAAAGCTCACTTAACAACTGCCTTGTTCAGCACAGAAATTTGGGGCTCTATTAAAGCAACCCAGAAATTTTGGTTGTACATTGAGAACTACCTATATTTTGAGATTGTCTAAATGGAGCAAGAATCTAACATAAAGCATTGATCATGTTTATGATTTTATTTGAGGGGGTGCCCTTGATTTATTATTAATAAATGCAGGTTTCTTGAGAACATTTTTAGAAATGATTTGTCCTTTCTTTCTTTTAGGGCTGAGAGAGAGTGATTGACCCAACATCACCCACAGGCTTTCATGACTAAGGCAGGACTAAAATTCTGTATATCCCATTTTCTTGCTCTGCATCTTAAATCACTGTTCCAAATTGGCTCTCAGCACTAAAAATACTAATATTTATTAGGAAATAAAGTAAATTAAATCAGAGTTGATAATAAAGCATGTAAAATCCATTGGCAAATAAGATTGATGCTCTGCAAAGGTCAGCATCTATAATGTAGCATTGTTTGTATGCAAATTAATTAAATGTGGGTAATTAATGTATTGCAATAGAAGCTGTAGCTCCAGGCAAGAATATTCTGTCAAAGAAATTGTTTTCAAAGTCAGCCTATTTTGTTTGTAATACATGAAGCAAAACAAGATAACCAATTAATATTTCTGAAATTAGCAGAGAAGTGAAACAGCTCAGATTCTGATCATAGGTGTCATGCACAGTTGTCATTGTTGTTTTTCTCCAGAATATCAATATGTGAATATGTCTTTTACATGTGTAAGTAAAACAAAGGGGATAAATATGTACAGTAGAAGAGATAAATGTAGTTATTCCTGAACACAGGGTATAGACAATTGTTTCTTAAATTTTCTTTTTTCTCTCTCTCTCTCAGGAACTCTTTCCACTTTTAAAAATGATGGAAGACCCCTAAAGAGTTTTTTTATGGGTTACACTTTTCAATATTTACTGCAATAAAAATTAAAATTGATATACCTGCTGCTGTTCTCTGACTGTTTCAAATAATTTTAATATTGTATTGTTTTTCAACATAGAGTACCAAATAATATTCATTTCATAGACTCCCAGGGGTGGGATTCTACCAGTTCGCACATATTCTCTAGAACCGGTTGTTAACATTCTAAGCAGTTCGGAGAACCGGTTGTTAGAAGAAATTACTGGCCTAATCCTGTAAGGAAGACAGGAAGGAAACATTCTGGTGTTGCTTACAGAAACTGCCTCTCCGTTAACCTTTATTACATTTTTGGCAGGACTAGACTTCCTGTCTCAGGAACTTCTCTGGAGTTTTTTCCCCCTCCTTTGCTGGTACTTTGCTTGTGTGGAGTGACCTTTCAGAGTTACAATGGCACTGAAAAAAGTGACTTGTGACCATTTTTCACACTTACAACTATTGCAGCATCCCCACAGTCATGAGAGGCCAGGTGAGGAGATGTGAGTGATATTGAGTTGGCCACACCCAGCCAATAACATGACCACCAAG
Organism: Notechis scutatus; assembly: GCF_049901735.1. NCBI lineage: Eukaryota > Metazoa > Chordata > Lepidosauria > Squamata > Elapidae > Notechis > Notechis scutatus. The sequence goes on along the minus strand of NC_142009.1, from coordinate 262,630,910 downwards.
CCATGTCCACCCAGTCACATGACCACCAAGCCACGCCCACCTACTAAGCCATGCCCACAGAACCAGTTGTTAAAAAATTTGAATCCCACCTCTGTAGACTCCTAACAGGTCTTGAGGATCCCCAGGACTCCCAGGACCACACTTTAGGAAACAGTGGCCGAGCCTATTAAATAAAAGCATTATTTACTGTAGCTGTTAATACAGAGCAAATCCCTTTACTGACTGTGCTGACAGATTTCACAAACTGGTAAATAACAACAATAAAGAGAGAGTATTCATTATTGTTCTATTAATGAGATCACAAATGAGCTCATTGAAAGTTTCCTTTCTGTAATAACTGCTTCTCTTTCAAAGTTTCACGAAAAGGAAATTTTCTTCAGACTCTATTTTGATTTTGGAAGCATTAATTTTAACTTCATAAGGGTTCTTGTTAAATATTGGATTGGGTGGAGATAGCAATGGAAGTTTCAAGCAGCAGGGCATGAACTAGCTTTGATCTACTCTAATGCACAGGAAGACGTTGATCTGAAAAAGAGAAGTTTTCCATCTCTTCTCCTGTCATGAACATATCACTTTGCTCAGATTTAGGATTGCTGGAGCTATTCCCTTCTGCAGAGATAGAGATTTAACAAGAAGTTAATGGATTTCAGGATCTCTGTGCACAGTGACATTTAGGAAAAAGCACTGCCTCTTTACCTTGAAGAAGGAGAAAAATGATTGAGCAAGAGAGAGGACAATTTTTAAAAACAATTTATTATTGAAAATAGTTCCAGCATGTCAAAGAGGATTCAGTTTGACAACTGCTGGGAAAAATAAGTGTAGTTTCTAAAAAGGTTATATGTGGTAGCCAGACCTATTCAAACTCACTTGGAGAAGAGATATTTTTCTGGATATATTTCAGTTAGAGGTTTTCTTTTCCCCTGGTTTTGATGCTTAACCTCTGAATTGGATGTCATATGATAAGAGAGAGAAAAGGAGATTTTGTTAATTTAATCTAGATTATTGCATTGATTATAGTGATTGGACTGGGAATTGGAAGAAGGCTTTACAATGATCACACTTTTCAACAGCTGTGTGAAACTTTTTAGGGTGAGTCACCTGGAGATTAAAAATGAAATTTCATCAGCATACTGTTGACACACAATATTCCATATGCCAGGAATTTGAGATGAATTAAATAAAATCCTTACTTACTTTTAAAACAGAGTCAGTTTAGATACAATGGAGATCCTGCTAATAAGTAATTATCTTATTGACTAATTATATGCCATCATGACAGTGTTGACTCTTAGCAACTGCATATATAGACTCTTCCAGGATTTTTTTTTCAAACTTCTACATAAAGCCTCTGGATGAGTTCATCTGTTGCCATGGGATGAGGTCTCATTACTGTGATGATTATATCCAATTGTACATTTCCATTTATGATAAATTAAGTGATGCCATGATCCTGATGCCTGATGCCTCAAAGCTGTGAGGGTGTGAAGGGGGAACATTGAGCTTCAGATGAACCCTGGCAAGACAAAGTTGCTTTAGTTTTTGGTCTCACTGGACCACATCATCTTTGCTGCTGGATAAGGTTACACTACCCAAGAAAGACCCAGTGTGCAATCTGGGGATTCTTCTGAACTTGAGGAGCAGGTGGCAACTATGGCTAGGAGGACCTTTGCACAGATTTCTATTGAGCATCACTTGTGCCTGGATTGGCAAGCCTTGTTTACAGACATTCATGTCCTAGTTACCTACAGTTTGGACTACTGCAATACACTCTACATAGAGCTGTCCTTGAAGAATATCCAACCTTCACTTGGTACAGAATGCAGAAGCACAGACAGTTTTCGAGCATTTAGGACAACACACATTATACTTCTGCTCTGCAAGTTGCATTGATTGCCAGTTTGCTTTGAGGTCCAACCCAAGATGGTTTTAACATTTATTAAATCCCTTTATGCCATGGGACCAGGCTATCTGAGGGACCATCTTCCCCTCTTAAATCAGCCTGACTCATCAGATTGCATAGGAAAGGGATGCTGCAAGCCGATATTTGGCTAGGGATCATCATGTAGCAGGTCCCAGAAGACATGCCTTCTCTGCTGTGGTGCCCACATTATGGAATTTTCTTCCCACCAAAATTAAATTGGCTCCATCCATTTTATATTCACATTCCCTTGTTTTATTACAAAAGCTTAGCACCTTAGATTTCAACAAAAATAAAAATCTGTTTTAAATAATATAAAGGTCAGTTAATATTGTGTAACCAGCTGCCATTTCAATTTAGAGGTTCAAGGGCAGTATAACAAACAATTCTTGCAATCATTCTAAAAGCTGGGATTGTTGAATCCTTTGTAAGGTTGTGTAATGATATCGCAAAAACAAAGAACAACTTTTGGTACCTGTGCTAGTTTTTAAATATTTAAGAATAAATTATTTAAGACTGTTTTTTATTCTGTCTTTGGACCCTTTTATATGTTGCATATTGATGATGCCATTAAAAAATCTGATTTCATTTTAAATATAAAAGGAAATACTACAAATATATGCAATATATAGGCTTATATGATTACTGTTGATTTATTTAAGTGAACATGGAGGAAAATTCTGTTTTGCCTCTGCATAATGTGTGAAATTGAGATTAGTGATTTTTGGTTTTTGATTGTAATCCCACTAAGAATAATTGGAGTGTGGAAGAGGATATGTTGGGAAACTTCTCAGTCAGAACAAACATAATTAGATAAACACACATGGGTATAGCTTTGCAGCGGTATAAAACAATTATGACACATCAGAATGCAGATTTTGTTCTATACTTCAGAAGATGGAATATGGACATAAAGTGATAAAGGCATATCAGTTTTCTGAAAAATGTTAGCACTGCAACAGGGTTTTATATTTTTTTGATTATTTATTCATTCATTTTGTTATTTATTTCAACTTTACTCTCACTGACAGTGGCAGGACACAAAAATGCTGCTGAAAAGCTCAGAGAGTCATTGCTGGAAGGCTTCTGGCTCATTCTCAAATGTTCTCCAACTATTCCAGTTCTTCACAGCATACCATTCCATTTCAGTCCTGTTCTAGTTCACTGCTCCCAATTCAACTGCACTCCATCACCACAGCCACTTCAAAGATTCTCTCCATCAAAGCAAGCTACTAACCCCAAACACACAAAACCAACCAACACTATCCTTTAACTTGACAAAATTGAGTCATGATTTTTAAAAACTGTTTCTGAGAAAGAGATTGATCATTAGAAATTGAGATATTTATTTTTTTAAAGATGGAAGGAGAGGACAAGAGGATGATCATGTTCAATTAAATATGGAAGAGTTAGACCAGTCATTTGCTTCCTATCCGTTCTCTGCTCCAGACTCCTGCCCTGGGAGTTAATCAACTGGACCTCACAGCTTTTGAAAGTAGAGCTTTCAGAAGGACAATAGCCAAAAATAAAGTCCGTCCTTGATGCTCAGCAATGATGTTATCTATTCCCCTGACTTTAACTTACACATAACATACAGGCTTATAAGACATATAGTTCTGTTCTTTGGGCCTGAGCAACAGTGCTACAGTGTTTTGATTGCATTGATTATTTAGATGAATCAAAATAAGTACATGGGACACTAAGAGGAATTTGACAGCAATGTGCTGCAAGCAAATTCAAACAGAAGGAGAAAGGAAGTCTCTTGTATCGTACACAAAACTGTGGGGTGATGTGAAGTCCTTTCTTTGCTTTAAAAAGTAAAGTATTATATCTCCACAGAGCAAAGCTCCACATTCAGAATTAGTCAAAAGAATTTAAAATAAAAATATAAGTATTGTTCTTTTTTGTTGCCATATGTTATAACCCTTTGCATCTGAGAATACCTTTTGGAGTAGCCTTCCCAAAAAGCTGACAGGTTCCTATTCTCATCACCCTCTGGAAAATGTTTTAAATATGTGTTCCTCCCTCCTCCCAAATATTGGTATACTATGAAGCTGGAGCCCGGGGAAGCTCTACAGTTTATATGGATATGTGGGAATCTGTTGTCTGAGGCATCAGAAGAGGATCCTGTTGGTTCTTACATTTCTTACTGTTTTTATTATTCTATCATTGAGCCATCCAGGGCTATTACATATGTATTACTATTCAAAAAAAATCAACAAATACCTAATGAAAATGTTGCTGTATAGAATGGGAATAGGCATTATTTTTTTCCCAGCCTGGGGCCCCAATTTATGCTTTAGGCTGCATGTTACACAGTGTGTAGCTGGGGACCCTTTTAATGATCTGGAGGGAGCAGTGCTTTGTTTTGTTGTTTAATATTTAGAGAGAGACAGTTTGCTGTAGCAGTTAATATATCAATCTAGAAAGCGGGAGACTCTGAGTTCTGGTCCTGCCTTAGGCACAAAGCCAACTAGTGACCTCAGGCCACTCATTCTCAGCCCTAGAAAGCAGGCAAAGGAAAACTCTTCTGAGAAACATTGGCAAGAAAACTTCAGGGATTGGTCCAGGCCAGGAATCCAGACTGACTCAAAGGTACCAAAGGAAGGGGGGGAATGAAAATAACTTTTAGGACATAAAGTGGGTGATTTAAACCTTGTAAATAGAAATAAAAGACTGATTGATTCCTTTTAAAAGGTGTTTCCCCCCCCTGAAATCTCTGTAAGGTTTGAAGTTCCTATTTAGGTGATTAAAGTCCAACAAAATCTAACAAAAATCTAAAATTTCACTCTTGATCACTCTGGGTGCTCTCGGGGCTTCAAATCAATGGTGTGCATTGCACATGTTCTACAAATCATCTCTTGTTCATCCATGACATAGGGAGAAGAAGATACGTTTTTTCTTGATGATCAGTAAATTATTATTGCTTACATCATTATCTTTGTTTCTCATCTCCTTCTTCTATAATGCTTCTCCCTCAGTCTTTGAACTTTTCAGTTGAGGATTGGAAGCAAAGCACTAATAGAGGTTCTTTTTTAACAATTACTATGGTTGAATAATGGCCAGCCATCATTATTTGCATGTCAGCCATGGCAAGGAGATCTTGGAAAATATCTTACACTGCAGCACCTATTAAGATCAAAGATGAGAAATATGTTTCTGTTACCTTTGGAAGATTATTTTATACATTAAGCTGGAACAGAAACAGCAGATCAGTGATATAAAAGAGTTGCAAATATTTGGCAATAATTTACCAATTGAAACTTCACTTCTGGGATCAAATACTACTTTTATTATTATTCTTTTTTGTTTATATAACATCTATCAGTGTCACAGGACTGATATTTCATATGTAGCATTGTAAGAACAATATCTGCTTGTTAAATATAGTTTTATGAATAATTTGTTGAACTAAAGTGAGTTTATGTAAATGACCAAATGTATCTCATCTTTGGAAATAAGAAAGGAAAAAATAGTGACAATGTATAATAAAAAAACCTCCCATTCTGACTTGTATGGGAGTGGACTGGGGCGCCTTTGCTCTGCTTCAATTCATGCTTTAGTTGAGCTCTAGGTGGAACCTTAGGACCTCACATTAGTGCCCTCTTGTCCTCATTACCAGACCAATTTGATGCATGCCTTTTGAAGACCTTCAAGAACCTTCCATTGGGCCTGAATGCAGTGGCCAACTAAAAATATTTTTAGATCTCAAAATCTGGACATGGAAGAAAGAAAATCTGACACTGAAGCATCCAAGATGCTTCACAGCTATTAACAGTCTGGGTTTTTTTTTCCAGTGTTTTTGATACCTCAGTAAGGTTGACTTTTTATTGTTAGAGGCTCCTCCTTTATTTAGGAGCTAACCATGCTCTGTACTCAAGTAATTGATATATCCAATGAAGTTGGCCCAAATACTTGAGTGGAAATTCCTTCATTGTTGCATTTAATGCAAACTTATCATAATTAGTGACATTCTTTGTAAACAAACAAATTAAAAATTATATCCTATATGGAGGAAAGTGAAAGCTAATATTTGTCTATCCCTGATCTTAATTAGCTTCTTCAATGCCGTGCTTGGACACCTACATCCTTCTATCTAGTTGTGACAAGAAGATACGTTATTTTCCCTTCGTTTTATGCTGAAAATGTTGGTTTCTATACCAGCAGTTCCAAAGTAATTGTTCCAGAAACTATCTTTATGCTGTTGTATAACATGTCAAGAATGTTTGAGCAAAATATGGTCATTATTATTTCATATACATTTTAATGTAGTATATCATTTATATGATGTATTGTTTAATATTTTGAAAACAGAAGTAACTATTTTAAACAGTGGGGAAGGAATCAGAGTTTCTTTATTATTCATATTTCCACACTCAAGAGTTATGATTACTAGTTTAAACCTAAATGCTTCAAATAAAGGGGTATCATATCAAATTTTGTTATTAAGGACAGCCATAGGCAGATAGCACTAAGAAAAGCAACTTTTAGAGGGTCTGAAGGATTCACAAAGTATTTGAAATTGATCTGGAGCTCCTTGGAGATTTTTGTTGCTAGAAAGCCTTCTTCTGTTGCTATTTTCTTCAGCCACTTTGAAAACCTTGAACTATGTGATTTGCCTAAAGTCAATCCAAACTAGCCAGCTTTCAGTATTTAATTAAAACTGATAATTTACTTCTTTTTTTCAAACCAGAAAAGCCTTGTTTCAGTCCTCATTGTTATGCTGAATCTCAAGTTAGAGCTTGGTTGCTTGCCAAAAAGTTAAGCAACTGTGACTTCTTCAGAGAGTTTTACTCACTGAACTGGAAAATACAGTGCAGATAGTATTTAAGCAAGTCAGTGATTTTTGCACGTATAAAGACTGATTCTGCTTTATAAATTTAATACGAGCTTTATTGCTGGCTTCCAACAGATAAAGAGACCTCCCCTCCTATATTGCTTGATCTTGGAAAAAGAGACACTTATTGTTTAAACAATAAGAACATCCATCTACATAGATTTCCAATAGACAAGAGCTAAATTAGCCAAGTATTCTGTGTATTAATCATGCCCACAGAACCCTACATACTCAGCAGGCTATTGGCTTAATCTTAGTCCAATAGCTCCCTCCCTTTCCCCCCCTCTCTCTCCTTCTCCCTCTCTCCCATTCTTGGGTTTTCAAGTAGAATATTGGGGTTTTTGCATAACAGAAAGTGACAAAGGTGCTCCTGGTTTATAAAAGGAACAAGGATTGTTCGTTGTTGACACTTTAGCTCTTAACAATTTCTGATCAAGTTTCTAAGAACACAGTGAGTAATAGCTCATCTCATGGAAGGCTGCACCAATGGAAACTCATAAAATGCAAAGGCTATTTAGTAAATGAGTAAATCATTTACTGTGACATTAAGAGTCTTCTATATCAATAACAATATTCTCAGGCGATATTCTCAAGGAGTCATGTGATATTAGTTCAGCTTGATTGTGCCAAGAACCCAATATCCTTTATCACAATTTAGTGAAATAGATACTTTTAGAAAACCAACAAGAGGGCTACAAATACAAATTTCTCAACCATCTTTGTCTTAGATGCTGAAAGTTATATTTAGCCATCATGGCAAATTACTGGTCATATAAACCAGAAATCTTAACAGAATTTGTTATTCAGACTGTGAATTCTAGTGAATGATATAAACACATTCATAAATTATTCTGTTATCTTGCCATGCCATACATTAGTAGCCATTCAACATCATTGAAGCAACGAATTAAGATATTCATCTATTTGCACACAAGACAATTTTTCAGAATTTTCAGAATTTCATGTCCTTTTGGCATTAGAGTAGAGTGGGGTGGAAACATTTCTATATGCTGAGCAGGAGAATACAAGAAATATTGAACAAGATATAATGCAGATATCCTGGGGAAAACCAGAAAGTATGAAGTATCTTTTTAGTATTTTTTGTTCTTTTCCTAAGATATGGATGCAATTTTAAATATTATTAACTAGAGAGAAAGCTTTGTCATGCATTTAGAGCTGACCTGTCATGGAAGACTTCAGCCAGGTGCTACTCAGTTGAAAACACAAAATATCTAAATAACATCCAATCAATGGCCATGTTTTTGCTTCAGATTTGACAGTTATTGAGTATCCTCACACTCAATCCCATGTGCTTCCAGCACTGCATGAAATGAAAAGAGAAGCACAGAAAAAAAAGCACAGTCAATTCCCATGGTACTATTCTGTCAATCCATCTGAAAAGTGTCATCCTAACAAACCTGCTAGCATAAAACTTGGCAAAAGTCTATCTGAATTTTTTTCCTGAGCTGGGCAAAATAGAGAAAGAAGACAGGGGACATGCCAAATAGTATCCAATGGATATATTTATCTGGGAGAGAAAATGCCCAGAAATATACAACATCTACTAGAATGTAATATTTGCCTTTAGCAGAAGCGCACAATAATGAGACGGGGAATAGTTTTCAAAAAAAAAATGCTGAAGAAGTACTCTTTTAAGACTTTTTCTGGAGCCAATTAACTAATTTAGCATTGAATTCTGTAATAAACTATTGGTTGAGATAAATGTGTTGGTGAGGTTTTTTTTATATATCAAAGATGGGCTATTTGAATAAGTAAGGTTAAGGAAGAGACCAAGACAGAAATATGCAATATAGTTATTATCAGAAAGCACATTCAATATTGGTGATGTTGACTTAAACATTTTAGGTATCTTCTTTTTTACAATTTGAATGTGTAATGTAATCTTAAATTTCTTTTAATTATGATATCTTCAGAACGCATATATGACATTAAAGCATGTAACTTTCATTGTTTTAGTACAGTATCAGCATTTCATTGCCACTCTAATATTAACAGCCAGATGTTCCTTTCTCTATTCCTTCCCCCAAGCAATATGTTTGTTATTCACCAGTGAACTACATTTCATACTACAGTGCAGCTGTCTGCTAAAACATCACGAACCAGTGGTGAGGGGATAGTAATGGCAGAACCACATTCTGCTTTACTATGTCATAACAAAGATAGAAGCAGGGAGGGTCTGGTGAACTTAAAGTAATTAACATCAATCATAAAGCAAAATATACAATGTGTATGACTAAGCGAGGAAACGATGTGCAGTCATTTAATACCAAAGTACTTCATCACTCTACTAAGTTGATGAGTTTTTACTCAGAAAATGTTTAGGGAAAAATCAATGGATATTGCCACAGGCAAGACAGTGCATGTTTACAGTCCAATAGAATAGGAAGGATGCCTGCTGTTAGCAGTCAAAGAGATCACAGCCAGTAGAGGGCAGGAAGGTTCAAGGTATTTCAGCCAACATAAAAAGGTGAGGGAAATATATTGAGTGAGTACTTTATTTACTTCTAAGGCAAACTGATTCAGCTCCTCTGAAAACAAATTTTCTCAGAGGTAAAAGTAAGATGATAATACTGGACTGTGAATTGAGTCCTAATTTCAAAGTAGTTTTACTCTTCCTTTTGCACTCTCTGAGGTGAATGTTCTTCTCCCTGTCCACTCTTGGTTAATGTGGGATTAATTGTTTGACTATGTATTTCTCATTCCCAGGTTACAAATGCCAAACCTTACTTAAAATTGGAGTCTTGTTTCATGATGCCGTTCCAGGATTGAAACATAGTTAGGATATGTAAAGATGTGTTCAGTAAGATTTGTATAACAAAAAAGAAAAAAGAAAGAGAAAGAAAGAAGGGAGGGAGGGAGGAAAGAAGGAAAGAAAGAAAGGAGGGAGGGAGGAAGGAAGGAAGGAAAGAAAGAAAGAAAGAAAGAAAGAAAGAAAGAAAGAAAGAAAGAAAGAAAGAAAGAAAGAAAGAAAGAAAGAAAGAAAGAAAGAAAGAAAGAGAAAGAAAGAAAACCAAATGCAGTAACATTTGGAGAGTCAGAGGTGCCTTATCTTGATATAATCCTATTTCATGGTAAACTTAAAAAGAGAAACATCCTTTCTATATCTCATAAAATGGGAATACAACTCATTAATACAAATCTTCATGAACTTTGTGCCAGCAAAAGCTGATTTCTCTGTTGTAGTTTAATATAGTAAAACACATACGGATAACTTACTATCATGGGCAACAGATAACCTATACCAACCTGCCAGAACCTTAACATTCAAGCTCACATCTATCATTCCCCAGTTGAGGATTAACCATCAGCAAGGGGAGAGGACTAAATTACAGTCATGTTAAAATATGCTATCTTAATTATCCAATAGGCTATCTTAATTAGTACTATGGTAGTAATCTGTAGTGGAAATCAGATAGTCGTTGAAGGATGCACACCAACACTTTTCCCTGACTTCCATAGTCTGGGTTTCTTAGAACCTAGTATGTTGTTATCCCCAAAGGCTGCTCATTCCTATAATATTGGAATCAGATTATATCAGATCATACAACTCCCTTTTCAAAAACTATATTTAAACTAATGATGTAGATCAGGGGTCCCCAACCACTGGTCCATGGACCGGTCCGTCCGTGGAACAAGTCCTACTGGGCGCTGGTTTGCTGGGTGCCGCCATCTTGTTTTGATGAAAAAGTGCTTCCGGTGAGCTTTTCCGGGTAGAAAGCTCACCGAAAGCACTTTTTCATCAAAACAAGATGGCGGCGCCACGCTGGTGAGCTTTTCCGGGTGAAAGCCATTTCTACCCGGAAAAGCTCATCGAGCGCTGGCGCCGCCATCTTGTTTTGATGAAAAAGTGCTTCCGTGAGCTCACCGGAAGCACTTTTTCATCAAAACAAGATGGCGCACCCAGCTGATGTCGGTATCGGGCCGCGCCATAAAAAAGGTTGGGGATACCGGGCCGCGGCGTAAAAAAGGTTGGGGATCACTGATGTAGATAATAGGTGCCTAATATATAGATGTAGATACTGGTGGAGGAATATTATCCTTAATTTTTTCAACATGGAGATGAACAGGAAGAAAAATATTTTTCCAATAATATCACTGTTGAGGAGTATCTTTCCCATCCCTCCATTTTCTGTTCTTTCAAATGGCACAAAAAATTGCCCGTTGATTGGTATTTTATTAAACCTTGTTAGGGAGCTGGGCATTGGTCAACTTGAAATAAGGGGAATAACCTTATTGCTCACAAGAGCTGATGGAAGAATACAGGAAGCTATATTAAAATTGGAGATAGGAAGGAATAGGTATTGAGATAGCATACACTGAGGACAGGAGAAATAATTCATCTAGCATAAAGCAAAGGGAGTTTTTAATCTGATTGTTAAAGAGCTTCTTAAAATTGAAACAGAAATCAGACAGTTAACATTTCTATGCAGGAGCTACCTATGGCATCACAAATAGATTGTGATTATACTGTATGTTTCAGAGCCAGAGAGAGAAACAATGATAGAGAAAGCTATCCCTCAAAAAAAAAGATCCATCTAAAACCAAACTAACCCACTACATTTCTACTGGAAAAAAAAGAAAACACAGACATATTCCTAGAAACAGGAACTGCAGTCCCTCCACTGGTTTAGTAATAGAATGATGCCATTTCTCTTCAGTTGAGGTCTGTAAAATAATAATCCCTGAAAATATATGCCATGGTTATGATTTCTCTTGGAATATTGATGTTTATCAATATTTTTATGGCATGTGTCTTTATAGCTGTCTCTGCATTTAGAAGTTATCAGAAAAAGAAAGCATCTTATTGTGAACACCTTATTCCATTCAAATCATTTCTGGAGAATTGCATTGAGATTTCTTCTAGAGTTGGAGGAAATTTCAGGTTATATACTGAAAATCATTCCAAATTCCTCCCCCCAGGGTCCAGCACTGAGAGTCCAATGTCCTGTATGATGTGTGGAAAGCTCCTATTCAGGTATTTTGTGCATCTGGAGTCTCCAGATGGTTGGCCTTGAACAACTCTGCTCAGCAGCACCATAATTCATGAGTACAAACCTCCCTTCCAGTTCAACAAACCAGCTCACTTTATTTATTTATTTATTTATTTATTTATTTATTTATTTATTTATTTATTTGATTTGCCAATTGTTTACAAGATAATAAGTATAAGTGTATACATGGTTGTGAATACATGAAATGGGTACATATAAGAAAAAATAAAAGAATAAGAGAAACAATAGGACAGGGACGGTAGGCACGTTGGTGCGCTTATGCACGCCCCCTACAGACCTCTTAGGAAAGGGGTGAGGTCAATAGTAGACAGTCTAAGGTTAAAGTTTTTGGGGTTTGGGAAGAGACTACAGAGTCGGGTAGAGTATTCCAGACATTGACCACTCTATTGCTGAAGTCGTATTTCCTGCAATCAAGTTTGGTGCGGTTTACTTTGAGTTTGTATCTATTGTGTGCTCTTGTGTTGTTATGGTTGAAGCTGAAGTATTCATTGACAGGTAGGACATTGCAATGTATGATTTTATATACCATGCTTAAGTCAGACCGAAGACGGCGTAATTCAAGGTTTTCTAGTTCTAGAATTTCAAGTCTGGTGGCATAAGGTATTCTACAACGAGTAGAAGAGTGGAGAACTCTTCTTGTGAAATATTTCTGGACTTTCTCAATTGTGCTAATATCAGATACGTAATGAGGGTTCCAGACTGATGAACTGTATTCAAGTATTGGTCTAGCAAATGTTTTGTATGCTCTGGTTAGTAGTGTGATATTACCAGAGAAAAGCTACGTAGGATTAGGTTAACAACTCTTAATGCCTTTTTGGCTATGTAGTTGCAGTGGGCTCTAGCACTTAGATCATTAGAGGTGAGTATTCCAAGGTCCTTTACAGAGCTTGGGTCATCAACAAGATCTTGACTATTCAGCTTGTATTTTATTTTTGATTTTTTTGCCAATATGTAAGACAGAGCATTTATTTGTTGAGATTTGAAGTTGCCATTTGTTTGACCATTCAGATACATAGTCAAGATCTTTTTGTAGGGTAGCAGTATTGTCTGTGGTATTGAACAGCTTTACATCATCAGCGAAGAGAATAATTGCTCTTAATATGATCACAGAGGTCGTTTATGTAGAGTATGAAGAGAGTTGGTCCTAGAACACTGCCCTGGGGGACACCACTATTGACAGGTACTGGATTTGATAGGACGCTCCCGATTTTGACCATTTGTTGTCTGTTTGACAGGAATGCTTCTATCCAGTTATTCAGTTGTCCAGAGATACCATAGGATTTTATTTTTAGGAGTAGTTTGTCGTGTACCACTGAATCAAAGGCTTTACAGAAGTCTATGTAGATTGCCTCTATTGCTTTGCCCTGGTCGAGTTGTGTCGTCCATATGTTTTTGCAGTGTAAGAGTTGCAGATTACAGGATAGTTTTTCTGAAACCAAATTGTTTATTGGAGAGTAGGTTGTTTGTCTCTAAGTGGAGGATGATGGATTGGTTAATAATTGATTCCATGACTTTACAGGTGACGCAGCATAAGGAGATTGGCCTGTAATTTTCAACTAGGCTTGGGTCTCCCTTTTTGAAGATGGGGATGACTGTGGCTTGTGACCATAGGTTAGGCAAGGAGCTGGTCCTGAAAGATTTTCAAAGATTATGCTTAGAGGTTTGGCTATGGCAGTGGATAGCTTTCTTAAGAAGTAGGCACATATTCCATCCGGTCCAATAGATAGAGATGGTTTTAGATTGCGTAGTGATTTTTCAACATTGTCTTCTGTGAAATCGATATGTATTAGATCATTGTTGTTATCTGTGGTACGGCTAGGAAATACTGGGCATGATCCATTGCTGTTTACAAATACTGAGCGAAGAATGTGTTAAAGATGTTGGCTTTAATGGTGTCGTCGTTGCAGTCTTTACCATCAGGTCCTATCAAGGGAGGGATGGACCTAAAGTCTTTTAGTTTGTTGTTTACAAAATTGTAAAAAGCACGGGTGGAATTGGTGCTTAGAAGGTTTTCCTCTTGTTTAATGTGATAATTGGTGCATTCGGTCTTTATCTGGTGGCATAAATTTTTGTATCGGTTTTGAAATTGGCAACGTGACCAGATTTGTTTTTCCGCCAGAGTGATCTCTTTTTGGATTGAAGTTTCCTTATTGATATGGGTAATCTGCTTTTTTGTTTTGTTTTGGGAGTTGTTGTTGGAACATATAGTTTGATGACTCTTTTGACTTCAAGTAAAAATATGTTGTAATGGTCTTCAACGGTATTGCATCCAGTGAATAGAGATTGCCAATCAAGGGATGAGAGATCGTTGTCTATAAGATCATAGTTGCCTTTTTTGAAGTTACAATTGGGGATTACATCATTGTGGTGATTTTTGTGTGGACGTATGTTGAGACAAAAGTCAATCATGTTGTGGTCACTACTGGAAAAGGGTTCTTTAGTTTGTATTCCGTAAATTAAATTCAAACTATTGCAGAAGATGAGATCGAGGCAGTTGTTTAGTCTAGTGTTGTTGGTTACCAGTTGTTCCAGTCCCAGATTTGTAATAGCATTGTAGAAGGTTGTGTGTATGATTTCAGTTGTACAATCATTTAGGGTCCAGTCAATATGAGGTAGATTGAAATCACCAAGAAGGATAAGAGGGTATGGGCAGGATGCAGCCCAAGTTAGTAATGTATTTAGCTTGTTTACATGTTCGATGTCATAATCAGGTGCTCTGTAACATAGTAAGAATCGAATTGTGATCTTTAAGGATAGTTCACAGATGATGGTTTCAGGAAGGGCAAGCTCCTGGGTAACTTGGATATTTTTTAGATGTAAGGATTTTTTATAGAATATAGCAACACCACCTCCTCGACGATTTTCACGATCTGATCGGTAAACATGATAGTCTCTTACTGTGGTAATGGAGTCGGGGAGAGATGCATTGAGCCATGTTTCACAGACAAATATAATGTCGAAGTTAGCCATATTTAGGAGGATGAGAAATTCGGTATTTTATTCACGAGGCTTCTTGCATTGAGTAGTTTGCATTTAAGGCCGGCAGTAGTTGGAATTGAGGTAGTTGGGGGCATGCGTGCCTAGTCTTGGGTGATGGTGGATGGGTTGAGGTAGGGTTGTGGTTGAGGGTAAAAGCTGAGTATTGGGTTGAGTGGCTTACTTTTGATACAGTCAGCATGGTAGTCAAGGTACAGGTCCTTCTCTCCATTGTCTAGACGGTTTTTGAGTTCGATGCGGAGTACACGGGGTGGGCACGTTGCTGTATGGTTAGATCAGGGTGGCAACGGAGGTTCTTATGGTTGGTGTTGGTTTTGGTGAGTGAGTTTATAGTATAAATGAATTTACGTTTGCTTGATTCATTTTTGCAAATGACCCTGCACAAGCGTGGGGCCACAGAGCCGTCTCTATTTTTGAGCTCTCGGTCGATGCGGAAATGTCAAGTATTTCATCAGCGGAGATGGTTGATGCTTGATAATCTCTGACGATGTTTCGGACAGTTGTGATGTCATCATTGACATTGATGTCTTCTAGACCAAATAAGATGGCGTTTGACGTTTCCGTTCACGCTCAACGGCTTCTCTGATGAGGCTTGGGATATCAATATTTGTCTGGGTTGTGTTTATTTGTGGATTGGGTTTTGGATTGGATTGTGGTTGTTGGGTAGAGATGTGGTTTGTAGCTATTGGATGTTCAGGTTTTTGCGTTGTGTCTTTTTTTTTTCAAGGTTGGATATTCTTTCTTTTACGGCGTCCAGGATGCTACTATGGTGTTGAGGGATGTTTTAATGGTTTCGATGGTAGGGGATGTTTCAATGGTTTCGATGGTATCAACTCTTTCAGACAGATCCAGTTTGGGTCTGCATGATTTGCAGAAATATGGAAACTCATTGGATGATTTTAGGTATTGAATCATTTGCTCAGGTAATCCCAAGCAGTCATGATGAGCGTATTTTTTACACAGAGAACATTTGATGGAGTTTTCATTATCCTTTAGATTTTTGTAGCATTTAAGGCATGTGCAGGAGTCTTGTGGTTCATTGGTGGGGATTATCTTCTCCTTAGGTTGTGGTTTGGCGTAGGATTTTCTTTTTGGCATGGTAGGATTGTTAAAATAGTACGCTTGATTGAATTAATTAAAGGAACAATTTTGGGTAATCTATATAGCCAATATTACATCAAACAATCAATTGCAGTAATCTCTCAAGTCCGATAGTATTCCTGAGCAACAATCAGCCTGATCAATTAATTACTCTAATCACTAATCCATTAATTACACTAATCATTAATCACACTGTTCATTTAAATTCACTAAATCAATGATTTTGCTATTCAATTAAATTACATGAATTTTGATCTTTTAAACTAGTCAGTAATCACACTATTTGCACTAAACACTCTAATCACACTAATCAATTAAAAACAATAAATCAATTAAACCATTAATAAAATATTTTATAGAAATTGATTATCTAATCGTTGATATAGGTGATGAGGTAGAAAAGTTGTAAGTTTTGAGGTAATGAGGTAGTATTAAGACTCTGCAAGGAACGGGTTAATTGTTTTACTAGCAGCTGAATGAGAGGAATTTATCGCTCTTTGAATAGCAGATCGCTATTACGCTGTAAACAGGAAGTTGTAACACAACGTTCCAAGGGTTTTTATCCGAGTGAAGGAAAGATTGAACAGCTCACAGGAAACTATTTGTTTTTGTTTTCCCTTGATGAATGAGATTTCTGGGCCCCTCCTAGTTAACTGAATACACTTTCAAAGTTTGTTGCTTTTAAGAGAAAGAGGCACGTCTTGCACTGGTAAATTCAAACAGTTTATATTTTTACTGTGTAGACTCAGATTTGTATTGAGCATTCACTCCTGGCTTTAATATACCTCTGGTTCTATCACTCCTGGAGTCCGGATTAGCAATTTGGCGAGGAGAAAAGAGGGAAGAGGGAAATGGGGGCGGCAGGGGGCGGCACTTCCCCAACCCAAATACCCAAGACCCCCTCCCCATTTCTATGGCAGCTGGTAGCAAGCACATTGCAGAGACCCGTGCTGGAGAACCACAGCTGACATGAAACTTTCCTTCAAAAGTGATTCAAATTTCAAACCAAAGGAAGGATTGTTAACAATCCCTCCTTCCCTTTTTGACTGACAAATCCATTTAGTGGGGCAGAACCTAGGAGGAAATGAATCTTTGAGTAGGTGTTGCTGGAAATATCTGCTTTTACTAAATAGTTTATATTACAATGCACAATCCCATACCCTAAAATACCTTAAACACTGAAAGACTGGTTATAATTATTGATGATGATGATGATGATGATGATGATGATGATGATGATGATGATGATGAACAACAGAATGGAGTCATGGAAAGACAAAGCACTATATGGCTAGTACTTTAATATAGCAGGGAAAGCAGATTATAACAAGACCTGGCAATGGCTAAGAGAAGGAAAGTTAAAGAAAGAATTGAGGAATTAATTTTGGCTGCACAAGACCAAGTCTTAAGGATGAAATGCATACAAAGGCAAAATTGAGAAGAAAGCAACAGACAGTAAGTGCTGCCTATGCAAAGAAGCTGCAGAAACAGAGTACCAACTGGTAAACTGCTGGAAGAAGATTGCATAAGACTGAATACAAGCAGCCACATAACACCTGGACTTAAGGTTGTTGATAAGAAAGAAAAAAAAGTCTGGATAGTGGATGTGGCAATGCCTGGAGACAGCAGAACAGAAGAGAAAGAACTGGAGAAGATAACAAAATACAAAAAGAAATAGCACGACTGTGGCAAAGGCAAGCAAGGGTAGTACCAATAGTAATAGGTGCCTTGGGTACAACCGTCAAACATCCAGATTTGCCTATCCCAAGTCTTTGGTAAGGACTCGACAGGTAGACAAAAATGTCAAACCCAGCCTGAACATCTGGCTGACTCACTCGCTTCTTTCTTTCTTTCTTTCTTTCTTTCTTTCTTTCTTTCTTTCTTTCTTTCTTTCTTTCTTTCTTTCTTTCTTTCTTTCTTTCTTTCTTTCTTTCTTTCTTTCTTTCTTTCTTTCTTTCTTTCTTTCTTCTTTCCTCTCTTCCTTCTTTCTTTCTTTTTCTTTTTTGTTATATAAATCTTACTGAACACATCTTTATATATCCTAACTATGTTTCAATCCTGGAACTGCATCAAGGAACAAGACTCCAATTTTAAGCAAGGTTTGGCATTTGTAACCCAGGAATGAAAAATACATAGTCAAACAATAATGGTAATGGTAATGGTAATAATAATAATAATAATAATAATAATAATAATAATAATAATAATAATAATAATAATAATAATAATAAAAAATATAAGAGATAATAATATTTTCCAAGCATATTTTGCAAATATTTTATCACACAATACAATTTTCAAGATAATGATAAAGCCAAAATATGCTATCTAAATTTGTGACCAAATTTTTCATAATGTATTATTCTAAAAAGAAAGTTAATACTAAATATTCTCAGCTGCCTTTATCATATTATTCTGACCTGCTTACTATCTCTAGGAGATTTGACTTGCAATACATCTGATTCTAGTTAAATTCTCCAATTAGTAGTCTACATCCTATTCATTCCCTTTCTGCTTTCTCCACATTGTTTCAGTATTTAAAAAGAACAAAAGAGGACCTCATAGATCTGATGGGAAAAATTTAGATACATCTTTCCAACCTTGCCTATATACTGTTTCTACAAAATCCATATCATATTAGTTTTCATTCTAATATAACAGAATTCATATGACAGGAGGATTAGTCAAAAGAGGAGGAAGGAAGAGGGGTGATACACAAAATGTCACATTAGAAACAAGGCATGCATTTTATCTAGTCTGATACCATATCTGTAACTGTCAGGTTTGCCTGAGCTGACTTGATGGTTTGCCTCCTGCTGTTAATTTTAAGAGATGAAATATTTTTATTCTGTACTATTTATTACTTCCTGCTATACTGCCTCCCTCAAATACAGGTGCTTATATTTTCCAGACGGTGTTTTTTCTTTTGACCAATGGAAGTATATTTCATCTGTGCATGATAAACATATGGAATTCCTTCCACCCTCCTGCTCAGAAAATAAATGGGAATTGAGGAAAAGAGAAGGAAAGAAGCACTTCATTGAAGGACTATTCTGGCTGACTTAATGACAGACCAGATGCCTAGGGTGGAATTTAGAATAACAAAGGTGTTAAATTAGCAATGATGTTTTGCATTGCTGTGCTTAAATTTAAACTTGGGTGCTTATTCAGCCTGTTCCTTTCATGCAAACAGCCAAATCTGGCTTCATTTACAATACTAAAAAGAGAATAAAACAGCAAGGCAATGGATTTTCTTTTGAGTTAATCTTAGCTAAACCTAAACTTAATCTCTCTCTCTCTTCTCTTCTTCCTCCCATATATGCACACAAACACAATTGTTCATATGTCAAATAATTCGATGCAACTTGGTGCTCTTTCCCAAGTGAAAAGCCATATATCCAATGGTGGGATTCAATTTTTTTTTACTACCGGTTCTGTGGCCGGCTTGTGGGTGTGGCAGGGGAAGGGTACTGTAAAATCTCCAGTCAGAGGTGATATTTGCCGGTTATCTGAACTACTCAAAATTTCCGCTATCGTTTCTCCAGAACTGGTCAGAACCTGCTGAATACCACCTCAACATATATCCAATCCACATTTACCTTGTTACACAATGTCTTCTAACACAACACTTTGAGCAGTTATGTAGCAATCCGAATTTCTATTGGTGGCACATATCTCAATTCAGTTAGGCAAAATAAATATGTATGTATGTATGTATGTATGTATGTATGTATGTATGTATGTATGTATGTTTTAATTTCCCATGCCTTCAAACCTGTATGATTGAGCAATTGCAAGCTTACATAGAAGTTCTGCCATTCTACATAGCTCACAATAACCAACAGTAAACTTCAGGTTTCTGTGCCTGAAAAAATTTCTGCAGGAATATATTTGCTATCATGTGTTCCTTGGTTTCAGTTTTAACATCCTGACTTCTCACTCCTATCCAAGCTTAGTCCAGAGGTGCTTTTTCAAAAGCCTCTAAAAAGCCTTTTGAAAAAGCACCTTTGGGACAACCATGAACAGGATTGCTATGAATCTCAATAGATTCACCCCAATCTTAGTTTTACTTCCTGTATTTAAAAAGATAATATATTGTGTTGTTTTTTTTAGGGATCACTTTGAACCCTGGCAGCACAAAACAAAACAAACAAACCACAAAAAGATATATTATAATTACTATATTTTGAATTAATTTTTAGCTTGCATATTTTTTAAAAACAGAAATATATGGATTCTTAAAGTATATAATCATGTTGATAACAGTTTATATGACAATAATCACAACAATCAGTAATTTACTAGCATCTGGAAAATGGATTACAGAGCCAGAGTCAAAAAACATAATTAAAGAATGAAGTTGTAGACAGAAGAATAATTTCTATGTTGAAACCTGGAATCTTTCCATTAGTCAGCTGGTATTAGAGAAGCTAAAACTGTCTTATTATTTTTTTAAATTAAGATGTTAACAGCAGATGGTCAGTTTTCACAGTGAAAAGATATAAATCAAGAGGTTAATATTTTAATTGGTCCATAAATAATCTAGAATTAGGAATAAACATTGAAATCACCACATTTACTAATAACACCAAATTAACCAGGGAAAACAGAAAACTCAATAAAGGGGGAGGAGAAATCTAACAGAAGAAAACTTTTTGATCAAACTCTTCACTTCATCTGTCTCTTCTATATTTTGGATACTAATATACTATATATACTTTGATCAAAAGAAGTTGGATACAGCTTTCATTTAGATATTCAACTAGACTGACCCTTTGTAAATGATTGTCAGCTATTGTAGGTTTTTTTTTTTTTTGAAACAGATGTCTTAGATATATCTAGGAATATGCCTGTTTTTTCCAAAGTTTTCTTCCTTCCTCTCATTCAGATTTGCTAATTGAAAAAAGACAGTGGAGTTTCAGATTGGATGCACCAAATCTAACACCTTAAACATTATTGAACTACACGAGAGTTTGATGTAGCGCTTGATTCCTACCATATCTGTCAGTGTTCAGAAAGACACAACAGAAACACAAAAGACCTCGGTCACACACAGAGACACATAAGCTCTTTTTTCATGACTTGAAGGATGTGTGAAGCTCAAGTGTACTATATGTGTTCCTGCTTCATTGTTTTACTTTTTGATCTTTGAATAGGATTTGAACATAACTTTTCACACATTCCAGCAACTATAATTCAAGCTCAGTTTAAGGAAAAATCCCATTGAACTGGATAAAAGCATGGTCACTGCTTTCCAAACCCGAATTATATAAAAAAATAACGCCGCAGATGACAAAAACATCACTCTCAAGGACCGAAATGCCTAGAATGATGATGATCCACACTTGAAGCAGAAAAGCTGCTTCTTTAAGGAGAGGCTGTTGGGTGCTACGAAAGTGCCCCTTTTTGCTCTGAATTACATTTTCTGTGTCAAATTCAGATCACTCTACAGTTACACAAATGACTACATTTTGTACTAATAGGTTATTTTCTTTGTGGAATCTATTTCAAAACTGCTTGTCATTGATGAAGTAGTTTTCTCATAATAGCCAGTTATCTCACCTTATTTGGATGGAAGAATGTTTTGATAGAAAAATTATTCAGTGGCATGATTAATGCAAAATCAATGCCTTTATAGTTTAGATCTCCAACGAGGATAAGAGCACATTCATTGTCAGTGTTTTTCAAATTTAATGAAGTCTCAAGAAGATGCTGCAGTGAGTACAAATCACTTTTTCAGTCATATTAATCTCTTTCTGTATTAAGCTCATAAAGATTAATCTCTTTTCATATCAAATTCACATTTGCATAAACAGTTGGTTTGGTGGTGGTTTCAGACTCACAAATGTTCTCCTAGTATTTGTTGAGTAGTTCCAGTCTTGATCATCAAGGCAAGAAGGGAAATTTAATCTTTGTAAAGGTAGGTGGATAGAACTGTGGTAATAAGAGGACTTTCCTGATAGAATGTAATCAAGGGTATCAATTCTGACATTTACTGCTTCAGTTTTGTAAGTAGGTGGAAAAAAGCACAACTCTGAAGAAAGGAAGGAGAAAAATGGCACTTTTTGAAACACTTTTTGTATAGGCATTCTAGTGTGTTGCATCTTATTATATATCATGCACATGAAACAATAGCATTTGATATTTGGACAACAGGGATGATAATCAGAGGGTGGTATTCAGCAGTTTCTGACCAGTTCTGGAGAACCAGTAGTGGAAATTTTAAGTAGTTCAGAGAACCGGCAAATACCACATCTGATTGGAAATTTTACAGTATCCTTCCCCTGCCATGCCCACCAAGCCACGCCCACAGAACCGGTAGTAAAAAATTTTGAATCCCACCACTGACTACTGCATTTTTAAAATCCATTTTAAAAATCAGTGTTTCAAACATTGATTGATCCAGTTTCCAAATAAAAGGTGTGTCAATAAATTTAAAATGATTTCCTTTTAACACAGGTTCTATCTGGCAGTCTTTCTTCTTCTGCCATCATTAAGTAGACCTGAGAGATATTGCCTATAGCAGCAGCCCACAATTTTTTTGGCCCCAGGGACCGGTTCTCTGGAGGGAGGTTTTTCCATGGACTGGGGCATAGTTTTGTGTGCTTCCTGGAACTTGCACATCCACAAATGGGACTTGGCTTGCTTGGGGGGCCCAGTTCCTGGTGCAGAAGTGGTATTCAGCCAGTTCTGACAGGTTCTGGAGAACCAATAGCAGAAATTTTGAGTAGTTCGGAGAACTGGTAAAAACTACCTCTGGTTGGCTCCACCCCCATCTATTCGCTGACTCCTGAGTCCCAGCTGATTGGAGTCCCAGTTGATCGGATGGGTCTTCTTTTGTTGCCCTGCACAGGAGAACGGAGCTGGAATGCAGGTTAGTGGGGTGGGGAGGGAATGGGATTTTGCAGTAACCTTTCCCTGGAGTGGGGTGGAAATGGAGATTTTGTAGTATCCTTCCTCTGCCACACCCACCAAGCCACACCACTCCCGCCATGCCACGCCCACAGAACCAGTAGTAATTTTTTTTGAATACCACCCACTGTACTGGTGGGCTCCAGTCTAGATATTGGGGAGCCCTGGCCCATAGAACCAGCTGAGATGGGGAAATTACTACTTTGATTAAAGAAAAGACTTTGTCTAACTTTGTTTCTTTTTAGAAACCACTTTTGAACTTTTTTCTTTGGGACTTTTTTCTTTTAATTTTGAACCAGTAGAACTGCTTAAGATTATAGAAATATTGTGCATTATTGTTAATTTTAGACTAAGATGTTTATATTTAATATTTGTATCCATACCAAAAAAAGTCAGAAATTACTCTTTTTCTACTTCTTTCTTTTCTGGTCTCTTAATTTTGCCTTTTTTTCTAATCTACTTATGAGCCATTCATGAATGTCTATTTGTTCATGCAAGTTCACAGACATTTGGTAATTTGGTACATTTATATCTATAAAGAAGACACAAGACAAGAAAGAAAAAGGTGACGTTAGGAAGGAAAGAGCTTCTGTAACTAGAGGATCATTATTTGTCAAATTTTAATGATTTTTTTAAAAATGGGGATTATTATCCATCCATGAACATTGTTAAGTCTCTGGGAAATTGCATTAACAGAATTGTGACTTCAAAATAATCTTTTTCTGATCATTGGCAGTTTATCTGCCTGATGTTGAATTGCTGAGGCATTTCTATGTTGGTAACTGCCTATCAATATTATACTGAGCCTTTTTTTTTTAACCATTTGAAAACCTTAGTATCAAAAGGGTTTTAATATAAAGAGTGACAGGAGCAAAACATAATTAAACTCAAATATCTGGTATACTAAAGTTTTCCTATCTTCAGAGTTTGCAGATCAGGGCTATATGATTATCATTTTTGGGGATCCGGAATCTCACTCAGAAACCAGGATTATTGAGATCCTGACCATACCTAACTATTTCTAGGGACCAAACCAGTGGGAAAGATGCTGTAGGATATGCGAGTTTTAATTTCATCTCATTGAATGTTGCTTCAAAGCAGTGCTTCAAACTCTCAGGCTTTGAAAGGTAATTTTTAAGTTATTGGAAAAGCATGGGCTGAAACTCCAGATAACTATAAGAGTCAGTTAAGGCTGTGGCCTTAGCAGGGTGGGGGAGAAAAGAGAGGACAGGTATTCATTTAAAATGGTTGAATTAGGCCTCGTTTGAGATGAGAAGATAGGCTTCTTGAGGCTGACCTTCGCCTTCCTCATCTCGACTTTTGTTGATAATATGGTGTAAGGTTTAATTAAACACTATGGGGCACAGAGTTCAATTTGGAAATCCCCGAGGTGGCTGTCACATAGCCAAAAATCTGGCTTACAGACACTGTCTATAAACATCCAAGATTTCTCACCTCCATTCTATTATTAGGCAGTGGATACTGAGACAGATTCCCCCCCGCCCCAGCCTTCTCATTTTTTATTTTTGGATCAAGTAAAAAGGCTGTGTTCCAAGTAGTTAATTCTTAATCTGCATACATTATTGCACTTCAGTTTCCACTGGAAGGTTTTACACACACACACACACACACACACACACACACACACACAAAGTCACTACGAATACATTAAAAAGCAAGTACATGTTTTTAAATAATATCCATATTTGGAAGCCAACTAAGGTAATAAAATGAAATTTATGGGCAGTGCTTGGCTTTAATCTTCAGCAAAGAGAGATGCATGTGAACATTATTTACTTTCCGTCTCAGGAGGGAAATACAGATTGGAGAGTTATTGGGTTATCATTAAACAATCCGTGACAGATACGTGATTCACAATAGAGACTTGGTAGGCAAAGCAGAACAAATCAGGGGTGTATCTAGCAAAGGATATATGTAATGTGGACCATATTTCCATTACAACTCTTTGCAAATTAAATATTGGATGCATGACCTTTCACAATTGTGGATGAGGGAAACTGAATCATGCTTTTCTCTTGTGCAAAGCCTAGATCATTTCTGACAGAGAAGCTAAACTGAAACACATTGCTGCTGAACTGTCAGAGCCAAGTTGCAAGATGATGATGATGATGATGATGATGATGATCAGTTATCCACTTTGTTATGAAGGAGTACATCTAAGCTATTCATTTTGATGTATATTTTACTGATCTTCAATTCAGAGTTCTACTTAATCCCCAAACTTAGAAAGACCGGGAAGGAATGGGGGTGGGGGAGAGAGAGATTTAAAGTGATTTAAACCAGGGCAAAGCAATAGACGCAATCTACATAGACTTCTGCAAAGCCTTTGATTCAGTGGTACACGACAAACTACTCCTAAAAATAAAATCTTATGGTATCTCTGGACAACTGAATAACTGGATAGAAGCATTCCTGTCAAACAGACAACAAATGGTCAAAATTGGGAACGCCCTATCAAATCCAGTACCAGTCAATAGTGGTGTTCCCCAAGGCAGTGTTCTAGGACCAACTCTCTTCATAATCTACATAAACGACCTTTGTGATCATATCAAGAGCAATTGCGTTCTCTTCGCTGATGATGT
This sequence comes from Notechis scutatus, assembly GCF_049901735.1. Taxonomy (NCBI): domain Eukaryota; kingdom Metazoa; phylum Chordata; class Lepidosauria; order Squamata; family Elapidae; genus Notechis; species Notechis scutatus. The sequence continues at coordinate 262,605,509 of NC_142009.1, read as the reverse complement.
AAAGCTGTTCAATACCACAGACAATACTACTACCCTTCAAAAGATCTAGACTATGTATCTGAATGGTCTAACATATGGCAACTCCAAATCTCAACAAATAAATGCTCTGTCTTACATATTGGTAAAAAAATCAGAAAATAAAATACAAGCTGAATAGTCAAGATCTTGTTGATGACCCAAGCTCTGTAAAGGACCTGGGAATACTCACCTCTAATGATCTAAGTGCTAGAGCTCACTGCAACTACATAGCCAAAAAGGCATTAAGAGTTGTTAACCTAATCCTACGCTTGCTTTTTCTCTGGTAATATCTCACTACTAACCAGAGCATACAAAACATTTGCTAGACCAATACTCGAATACAGTTCATCAGTCTGGAATCCTTATCACGTATGTGATATTAACACAATTGAGAAAGTCCAGAAGTATTTCACAAGAAGAGTTCTCCACTCTTCTACCCGTTATAGAATACCTTACGCCACCAGACTCGAAATTCTAAAACTAGAAAACCTCGAATTACGCCGTCTTCGGTCCGACTTAAGCATGGTATATAAAATCATACATTGCAATGTCCTACCTGTCAATGAATACTTCAGCTTTAACCATAACAACACAAGAGCACACAACAGATACAAACTCAAAGTAAACCGCACCAAACTTGATTGCAGGAAATACGACTTCAGCAATAGAGTGGTCAATGTCTGGAATACTCTACCCGACTCTGTAGTCTCTTCCCCAAACCCCAAAACTTTAACCTTAGACTGTCTACTATTGACCTCACCCCTTTCCTAAGAGGTCTGTAGGGGGCGTGCATAAGCGCACCAACGTGCCTACCGTCCCTGTCCTATTGTTTCTCTTATTCTTTTATTTTTCTTATATGTACCCATTTCATATATTCACAACTATGTATACACTTGTACTTATTATCTTGTAAACAATTGACAAATCAAAATAAATAAAAAATAAATAAATAAACTAAGTGATCCTTAACCATTCCTAGGAATACTCCTCTAGTCCGCAAAACGCATTGAAGAAAAAATTTATATCCAAAATTTCAAGTTTAGCCTATGATTTAAGCAGCACTGGTTCAGAAATTTTAAATTCACCACCATTTTACTAAATATTAGTTGTTTGTATCCAATTAAAATCACTGTGTGGCAGTTTGACTAAAATAGCTGTATTAACAGATTAATATTTATTTTATAATAACATCAGGCAGATAAACTACTCTGCACTACACCTTACACCTTGACAGACAGGAAGCAGTAGGTGAAGCTAGGCAGGATCACATCTGATACCTGTACAATTAGCACAGCCCCCCTCCCAGGCTTTCTCCACTACTCTTCTCCCTGTATACCAATGACTGCATCTTAAACGATCCATCTGTTAAAATATTGAAGTTTGCAGTTAATACAACAGTGATTGTCTCATTCAAGAAAATGATGAATCCGCATACAGACAGGAAGTTGTACAACTTGCCTCGTGGTGTAACCGGAACAATCTGGAACTGAACACACTCAAAACCGTAGAAATGGTGGTAGACTTTAGAAGAAACCCTCCCATACTATAATACTAGACAACAAAGTATCAACAGTAGAGACCTTCAAATTTCTAGGTTCTATTATATCACATGATCTAAAATGGACACCTAACATCAAAAATGTCATCAAAAAGCACAACAAAGAATGTTCTTTCTGTACCAACTCAGAAAGCTCAAACTGCCCAAGGAACTGCTGATACAGTTCTACAGAGGAATTATTGAGTCTGTCATCTGCACCTCTATAACTGTCTGGTTTGGTTCTGCAACCCAACAGGAAAGACACAGACTTCAGAGGATAATTAGGACTGCAGAAAAAAACAATTACTATCAATGTGTCTTCAATCGAGGACCTGTATACTGCACGAGTCAAAAAGAGGATTGTGAAAATATTTACAGACTCCTTACATCCCAGACATAAACTGTTTCAATTCCTACCCTCAAAATGATGCTATAGAGCAGGGGTGTCAAACTCAAATTCATCGGGGGCCGCATCAGCAGTTTGGTCCCCATCAAAGGGCCGGTTGTATCTGTAGGTCTATGTGTCCACTCTTTATTATCATAAATTAATGTCACTGCATTCAATTATTACTGTTTTTTGTAATAATGTAAGTAATAACTAGCTCTGAAAGCAGAAACATAGTCAGAATAATGACAAGTAGATATTCAAATGTACAATTATTGTACAATGTATTGAAAAATGTTTTTGGTAACAAACATTAATTTTTTTAAACATACAAATATTGCCAAACACTGTTTATTAAACATATGGAAAACACAAGGCATTACCTTTTTTAAACTTTACTGACTAGATGGCTGACATCGCTTTCCTAAGGTCAGTCCATCGATGTTTGGCGTTAGGTCTTGTGCTGTAGCAATCCGCAAAACAGCATGGAGGTTATCATCAGTGATGCGTAATCTGAGCTTGGTCTTGTTCAGATTCATGACTGAAAACATCTGTTCACATAGATAAGTGCTCCCAAACATGGACAGAACACGTGCAGCTTGAAGTCGGAGCTGTGGCATCAAAGCAGGGGGAGGAGACGGTAAAAGTCGCGACTGTCGCATCCTGGAACTTCGCTTTCAGGCTGCTGTTGGACTGCCCCCTTTATAGTGCCCAGCCATCTGCCCCCTCCATTTACTTTACTTACCTTTTACTTCTTTCTTTCTTTTACTTCTTTCTTCTTGCTCCTCTCCCTGGCGTCCGCGCTCTCCTCTGATCCCTGGAGATGTCGGGCGGACGCCACGTGATGACGCCACGTCCGACACCCAGGAGCAGTGCGGGCAGGAAGAAGTCGGGCCAGGTCCCGGAAGGTAAGTAAATTTTTTTTTTAACTTGAGCCATTTAAATGAATTTACTCCGTGCAGGCACGGAGTAAATTCATTGAAAAAAAGGGGAGGCTGCAAGGCTGATGGCGGCACCGCGGGCCATCAGAAGAGGTCTGGCGGGCCGGATTTGGCCCGCGGGCCTTGTGTTTGACACCCCTGCTATAGAGCAATGCACACTAGAACAACTAGACACAAGGATATTTTTATCCAAAAGCCATCACTCTGCTAAACAAATAATTCCCTCAACACTGTGCAACTATTTACAAAGTCTGCACTACTATTACTATTAATCTTGTCATCACTTCTTATCACCCATCCCCTCCCACTTGTGATTGTAGGACTGTAACTTTCTCGCTTGTATCCTTATGATTTTTATTAACTGTTTCATAATATGATTTGATTGCTTATTGTACCCTATGACTATTATTAAGTGTTGTACCTTATGATTTTTGACTCTTGATGAATGTATCTTTTATTTTATGTACACTGAGAGCATTTGCACCAAGACAAATTCCTTGTGTGTCCAATCACACTTGGCCAATGAAGAATTCTATCTATCTATCCAGGGATGGGATTCTACCGGTTCTATTTGGTTCTATAGCAATTGTCTCAGCTCTAAAACAAAACAAAATAATTATGTACAGTCCTCTGTGTTAAAGGTAGTCCTCAATTTAGGATTGGTCATTTAATGATTGTTTGAACTTACAACATATTTTTCTTAAAGTGACTTTTGACCTGTCATTGAAGTTATGACTGCTGCTCCAAACCCATGATCTCGTGATCACATTTCAGATGCTTGGTCACTGCCTTGTAGTTACAACTAGCTGTTGTATTCCATGGCCACATGACCACAATTTCTAACATTTTGGCCTATTTTTGACATTTTTGACATTTCTGGCAAAAAAAGTCCATTTAGAAGACTCTGTTTGCTTAATGACCATCACATTCACTTCATGACTATAGTGACTTACTTTATGACCCTATTGAAAGCCATCATAAAACTGATGCCAATCATGTGATGCCTTGACTTATAACTGGTATTCTCAGCTCCATTTTGGTCATAAGTTATGCAAGCTTATTTAATTTAATTCAATTAAAGAAATGTCCAGAATGTTTTCAACTGGTGTATAAAAGCAGAATGTGTTTCCAGAGGGATTAAAAAAATACAATAGATATAATAGTTGTATGTGTGAGAGAAAGTTATCCATGCGGTCTCCAGCTATACCATTACACTCACAAAGTTCTTTGATACAGTACACAATTCAGGTGGGATTCAAATTTTTTTACTACCGGTTCTGTGGGCATGGCTTGGTGGCCGTGGCAGGAGAAGGATACTGTAAAATCTCCAGTCAGACGTGGTATTTGCCGGTTTTCAGAACTATTCAAAATTTCCGCTACTGGTTCTCCAGAACTTGTCAGAACATACTGAATACCACCTCTGACACAATTCTATGAAGGAAAGCCAAGGATATTTTGTTTGATGTCTTGATGTTGCTGGTTAGTTTACCGCAGAGAACCCCTCCTTCCCTTGTCTCAGGATTTTGTTTCCTTACTTGAATTTTATTAGTCCTTTTTGGGATGGCAACAGATGTGAGCAAAGAAATTATTCTGGGGTATTTCAGGTTAGATATCAAATAATATTAATAGTTTTGAGCATTTTTAATTGCCAACATTGCATACTTTTAAGCATCTACTCAAAAGATGATGAGTTCTGAATAGAACTTGGTTATTTCAAATGAAACCAAAAAGTTCACACTTTTAAAAAGGAATATTTGTGTCTTTGATGTATAAGACCACTCCTCTTTTCTTACATTGTGTCAAAGAAGTAAATATTTTCCCTAGCATTAGCTGTATCAATAGTTGTTCATATTGCTGTGAGAACAATCAACTAATGGAACAGCTTGCCCTCGGAAGTTGTGGGAGCACCATCAGTTGAGACTTTCAAGAAGAGATTGGACTGCCATTTGTCAGAAATGGTGTAGGGTCGCCCGCTTGGGTGGGGGGTTGGACTAGATGACCTACAAGGTCCCTTCCAACTCTGAGTATCTGTATCTGCTTTTTAATATGTACTTCTACTAATCAAATGCCTTGAATTAGCTAAGCATGAAGATAACAAAGGCACCTCCATTCTATCTTGCTTAAATTTCCATTCTCTCCCTCTTTCTCTCACACACAAATACACACACAACCATATAATATGATATAATATAAATTTAGAGCTATTTATTTATGAAGTTTTTAAGGGAGATGAAACAGTTTATTTATTTTGATGTGATTCTCAATTAAAGAGGTTTATTGCCCCTTGTTTCTGGCTCATTTTTTTCTTTTGTAATCAGTTTTCCTAACCACAGTTTTACTCTTTTGAAGCATTTCCAGACTGAAAAATATATATTATTATTTATTATTTATTGCTAATTAATCATGCCTCACAATACAATTAATTCTGAAAGGTGAGGAGGAGATAAAGGTGAAGATTAAATCTATTTATATTAAGATGCTGCAAGACATATAAAAACAAATGATCAGCATAATTTTATGAGCATAATTCTATAATTTGTATCATTTGTGTATATCTGAAGAACGATGCATATGTGCATTCATGTCATACATTTACCATTACAGTCAAAATAGGATGAGCATATTAAAGTAAGCAAAATATCTTTACAATCCCCAAGGCATGTCACAACTTTTGAGCTCCCCTAAGGTTCAGAAATTAAAAGTTGGAAAATTTGACATGCCCTAACATTAATGAAACAATCTAATCATCAAATAAGAGAAAGAAGGGGGGGGGAGAACACCCTCATTTTACATGAACAGCTTACATGAGAGGTTATTGATATTGCTTTGTTTTAGAATATCAATAACATTAAAACTGGTATTGCAAGTCAATAATCATTAGAAGAAAATTAGGATTTAGCAAAGCTGAGTGAGCTGAAAAATATAATGGAAAAATTCATTACAGACGGACCAACCCTGAGAACTAGGGAGAAATAATTCATCCTAATTATTATTTGCAAATATACGTATATGCTGCAGTCCCACTCTTTTTTTACTCTTTCCTAAAATCAAAGGGCCCAAGGACCTAAAACAGTTTGCTAAAAATATTGCTATATGAGGCATGTTTAAACTTGTATTTCATTTTTAAAAATTTGTTTTCCTTTGGACTAAAAAGTGTTTTACACAAACACTTTTAATTTGTTAATTTGTTTTAATTTGTTAATTTTGAGAACCTGTTAAAATTCCTACGCCTCAACTATAGGATTTTTTCCCCCTTTTTTCCCATAAATACTAAGGAAAAAAAAAACCATCCAGAGCAAAAATATCATATATTTATATATACTTTTTGGAGGAAAAAAACTGAATGTAAACTAAAATCCATAGACGAAAGTCGGAAATATTGTAATGCTCCAATAAAGTTTACATCTATTAGTGATACTGCCTTTTTTTCAAGAAACAAGAAAAAAATGAAAATCAGTATTCAGTATTCATTAATGTATGGAACTTTTATTAAGATCACATGAATAGTAATTACAATATTTTCAATAATATTGTCCCTATAGAAGAGAATACATCTATAAAATATCACATTGAACTATAGAGTCTTTGACGCTTTCTGAACTTGGTTGTTTATTTGTAACTATTTCATTACCCAACCAGGTAACATTGTCAGTGCCCTGAAATGGTCTGAAAGTAAACAACCAAGCTCAGAAAGTGCCAAGAACTCACAGGAATATATCCATATATACTCATTATTTGTTCTGACTTATCACAGATGCTCATAGGTCACAGTGAGGAAAGCAAAAGCTTCTATCTTCACATCAGTGGCTCTGAAAGAAAACCAGCAAGATCTCAGTAAACCTTGTATCACAGAAAAGCCGTCATTTCTTTCCATCTTGTGCTTTAGTGAAGATGCCACTGACCCACCCAGATGCCACTCACCACAATCAAATAGATACTTGGAAAACACTTATTGCATTTACTTATTTATCTAGAGATATTTATATATTGTCCAGCTCCTATCAATGAGCAGGGAGAGAGAGAAAGAGAAAGGGAGGGGGAGAGGGAGGGGGAGGAGGAGAAGGGGGAGGAGAAGGAGGAGGGTAAAGTAAAGGAGGAGGGAGAGGAAGAGGAGGAGGAAGAGGAGGAGGAGGAGGAGGAGGAGGAGGAAGAAGAAGAAGAAGAAGAAGAAGAAGAAGAAGAAGAAGAAGAAGAAGAAGAAGAAGAAGAAGAAGAAGAAGAAGAAGAAGAAGAAGAAGAAGAAGAAGAAGAAGAAGAAGAAGAAGAAGAAGAAGAAGAAGAAGAAGAAGAAGAAGCAGCCATGGGATTGGACTATTTTCTACCACTTAGTTATGAAGGATCTTAACCTATATGAATTTTCATATGATTGCCATATTGACTGTGTTTATATATACCCATCTACTTGTATATATTTAGCAATGCAATATGTAAAATAATTTCTAAAAGGATTCTTTCCTTCTCATTCCACAAGAAAATAATTCATACCAGAGATCCCCTCAGTATCCAAATGCAAGGATAAGAGATAGTACAGATGGAAGGAAACAGGGTCAAGTCCTTGTGGAAATGATGCAGAATAATTTTATTTTTCTTTTCAGAACACAGAAGCAGAAAATCTATGTTATTATATATGTTAAAATATCCTTTCTCTGCATTCACTGAGTGGATATTTTTTTCCAATTTATTTTGAATACATCATTCATGCTTAAAGAAATTAATGTCACCATGTTCACAAAAGCCTCTTTAAAAGTATCCTTAGGAACAAAAAACCAGTTGCTTTAGCTAAACCAAAATAAAGTGGCTAGACATTCAAATCTGTTTATAGGGGACATCCAGTTTGAGCTTCTTCAGCGACAGACTGAAACCTCGTCTCAGCAAGGCTTCGATCCGTGCTCGCTGCTGGAGTGCCCCGAGCTGGCTGGTTTCGGGGCTAAGCCACCCCGTAGAGATGGTGAAGAGGGAGGAGACTGCCAGCAGGGTTGAGGAGAGCTGCATCTCTCCTCCCCAGCTGGCCATTACTCCCTTTCCCGAAGGCGGTTGCAGCGGTAGTCAGAAATGGCCACCACAAAGAAGAACTCGACCGGAAAAGAATGTGCAGGAGGAAAATAAGAAGAGAAAGTTTTGGTTGACCAGGTCAAATAGCAAAAGCAACAAATAAGGTGCCCTGGAATTGAAACTGTTAAAAAACAATAACATTGTTCCCTAAGAAGATTTTTAAGCTGTGAAGGAGAGAGAAAAGGGAAAAGATTTGGTTTTCTCCTTTTCCTATACTGACAGCTAAGAGACTTAAACAAGAAATTGGAAAAAAAATCCACTTTGACATCAATAGGCATTTAATGCTGAAAATAAAAAGTCAAAGGGATAATAAAGATTTATGGATAATTAAAAGCTTTTGAAAACAGGAAAGGAGAGAAAAAAGAATAAAAGGGTAGGATCTGGAAGGGAGGAGACTGCCTGGAATTAAAAAAGAACTTACAGCAAAATCTCAACAAGACTTCAAAAAGATACATTCTAACTGAAATATCGCAACAAAAACCCCAGGAAGAGAAAGTCGAAAAAGAAATAAGAAGATATAACTCGGGACTATCTGGATTACTTGATGATTTCTGGATTCTTGGTTATTGTTTTGAATGACTAAAATCAATCGGGTGGTTGTTTAAAACTGTTTAAAATGGCTCCACTTTTAGAAGAATTGAAAATGGAACTTAAAAAGTACAAAGAAGATGCACAAGGAGGGAGAGGTTATTTTGGCTTCGTATTTCAGTTTTTAGAAATGGAGATTTGGAATTATGAGAAACAACAAGAAATGCCTGCAGAACAAGAAGATTGCGACAAAGAAGAAGCCATCTTTAATGAACAAGTAATCTTAGATGGGGGGGGAGGAAAGGGGGAAAAGAGAATGGAAAGTTTAAGATTGGGAAAAACAACTCCCCCAAAAAATAGAGTGAAAAATAAGTATAAAATCAGAAAGCAACAGAAGAGGGAAGTGCAGAAGAGAGAATTAGAACTAGAGAGACAAGGGGGTAAAAGGGGAAGGGAGAAGATGAGAGGGAAGAAAGAAAGGAAAAGAAGTTATAAAGGACAGAAGCAAAACATAGAGAAACAGGGCCTATTTAGAGATAATGAGTGAAAAGTTAATGGAAAAAGGGATTCTGCAAAGGTACATAAGATAGTATGGTTATATTAGAAGCAGAAATAATTTTAGAAAATATGAAACAATGTATGATTAAAATGTCTGATAAAATAGCTATCGTAATTCAGTGGAATGCTTTGTCAATAAATAAATGTAACAAAAGGTATATTTAATGATTTATAAAACATACGTGAAGAGAAATAAGGGAAAATTAATTATGGAGATTATATGTGTTTTTAAGGAAGTATTATATTTAATTGACAAGAAATGTTAAAGATGTTAAGATTTTAATGATTATTAATGATAGAACTGAACTGGAATGGAATGAGGGTTTATAATTACATATATTTACAATCTTTCTTTTTTAAAAAAAGAATATAGTGTGTATTATAAGAATGTACCAAGCAGAATTCGATTGGAAGTTATATATTATGTATTATATTGAAGGTCATAAATTTAAGGTATATATTGAAGTTTAAATAAGAGTTGAATAGATGTAATTAAAAGATATAAAGGTGTCATACTCCAATTAGTAACTACAGGAGAAAATTTGTTTAAGGAGAAAATATAATATGAAATTGAAACAGAACAGACAAAAGTATAAATATAATGATTTGAATTGAGATGAGATAATCAAAATAAAATTGAGAAAATTAAAAGAGAGGAAAAACTATATAGAAAATGTAAAATAGTATAAGATATGGAATAGAATACAAAAAGGAGCATGAAATTGAGTTTTGTGTCTGTATAAAGAAGTTCAACCCAGGACCATGCTATTTTCAAAAAAGATGTTTTACTTGTATTTTGTGTGTGAAAACCCAAATAAAACTTTATTATATATATATAAAAAAATCTGTATTGGGAAAGCATTCCATTCTTGCAATTGTTTTAGATTCCTACATTCAAACCCTGGATTAACTTTTTTTAAAAAAAAAAACAAAAAACAAGTTTTATTAATTTTCAAAACACACAAATCATCATTATCCATTACATGTTTAAACCTTTTTCCATTATAAATTTAACAAGTCAGATAAACTATAATTCTGTTTTAAACCATTTCCATATAAACATACAAAAACCTCTTATCCAATTTCTCTTTATTTCTCTTTACTCTTATTCAATTTTATTATTATTATTTCATCTATTTCTTTCTGACTTAGTTACCATTATTCTCATTCTATATTTCTGCAAGGTTTTATTAATTCTCCCCCCCAAAAAAAAACATATACACACAACACACAAAACATAAAAAAAAATCTTTTTGGAAAGTAACTTGGACCCAGGTATCTCTCTCTTCATGGACTTCAATTATATTCATGCTCATCTTACATATCATTACTTATTTTATTTACCATTCTAAGTCTTCTATATTAACTTCTCCACATATTTCACTCTTCTTAATTCTATCTTAATTAATCATCTTAATTTGAGTCATTATATTTGTATCTTTTGTCCATTCTTTATTGTCCCTTTGTCTCGTTCCTTATAAAAAAAAAAAAAGTTTCTCCTGAAATCACTAATCAGAGTATGATGCCTTTCTATCTCCCCACTAAATTAATCAAATTAACCTTTAAAATAACGCCCAATACCCAAGCCGATTTTGCTTGGTACATTACATCCAGAATAATTAAATACATAGTTAAACAATAGATCTAAATATTAAAAACAAATACTATAATAGGAATTTTATAATAACATCAATACCATAATCTTATTAAACTCTTTAATTAAAACTCAATATTCTAAACCTTCCCTCATATTATTAAATTTTAAAACCAATCATTATTAAACATTTCAACATTTTAATCTCTTATCAACTCTTAAACCATTTAATTTTTCTATTTCTAATACAATACTACAATATCATCTTATGTACCTTGCAAAATCTCTTTGAAGAAATTATACTTTATCCTTTATCCCTAAAAAGATTCCTTTTTCCCATTTAGTTTCAAAACTTTGTAGCTTTTCTCCACCTTTTCCCTTTCTTTCTTCTCCCAACAAACCTTTCTACCCCCCTTCTTCTAGCCTCTGCCTTACTGGCTTCCCTTCTCTGTCGTATTCCTTTTCCCTTTTGTTTACTATCATTATATTGATTTTGCACCTTATTTTCCCTTTCTTAAGTGTTTTTTAAATCTTAAGTCCTTTATTTCTCTTCCTTTCCCTCTTCCTTCTTTCTTGGTCGAGTTCTGAGATTTATTAAAAATGGCTTCCTCTCCTTCTTCTTCTTCTGCTGTCTTCATCTGTTGTAATATTTGTTGATAGTTAATAAGCGCCATTTCTAAAAAAAAGGAAGGCTTCTTTCAAACCAGCTTTACCATTTTTTTTGCTTGTTCATAATCTTTTCTCAGTTCCTCAATAGAAAGAGCCATTATAAATCTTTTCTTTTCTTTTCCCCTTCTTTCTTCTTACAACAACCAGAATATTCCAAAGAAAAAATAAAACAGTCCCAAAGTTATCAATCAGTCCAAACCAAGGCAGAGTTCTCACTTTCTCCTCCTGGGGTAGTATCAATCAGAGAAAAAGAAAGTCCAAATCTGTTTCTTAAAATCTTATTGCAATATATTTTAGTCTTCAAATCCTTAAGGCATCTCCTCCAGCAAAGTCTTAGCATACAAATATTTTTTTTTTTAGTCCTCTCTCTTCCCACTCATCGCTTAAAGCCAGTTTTCACCTAAAAAAAAATAGGTTTCTTAATATTTACTTATTTATTCCGTAGGAAAAGAGGGTAAGCTTTCCTTTCAGGACCATCAAACTGCCGCTTTTTTCCTCTTCTAGAAGGTACCATTCAGAAAGTCATACTTTTCAGGAATTTTGTTAAATATGTCTTAGAGTCCTAGGAACCAAGAAAAACTTTCTCCTTTCAAAAACTTTCTCCACTTCCTCCTGCGCATTCTTACCCGGCTGCCAGCTTCTTTGTGGCGGCCATTACGGACCGCCGCTGCACCGTCTTGGGAAAAGGGGGTTCTGCCGGCCGGGGAGGGGGTCTGCAACACCCCCAAACCCCTCTCCGGATCCCCCTACCTTCAGCTGCCCCTGCAGGGCAGCCTAGCTCCGTACCCGTCCGGATCGGAGCCTCAAAAGCGGCTAGCGCAGCAGGGATCGCGCAGCTTCGCAAATCCCTGCTGCTCGTGAAGCCGACAAACCGGAAGTTCTCCAACCCTGGATTAAAAAAAAACAACAAAAAACAACAACAACAACAAAAAAACCCTGGATTAACTTTTGATTTACCAACTGAATAATCAATTTCCTAAGAGGGGATGGGCCATATTAAGATGGGCCAACCTTTTATGGAAAGGCATAAAATTTGAATGTGGAATGCCTGATCTGAGATGAACAACTGTTCAAGTCACTACTATCTAGCAAAATTTGGGGAGGGAGGGGCTGATTTGATGAGAATGGCAGTCAACCCTATCTCATAGTTACAATTTTTATGTAAAATTGTGATTCATGTCACAAATCATTAAGACAGTTCCACCAGTGCAAAGGGTAAGGACTGTCATTTTGTCACAATGTCATCAACAAATGATGAGATTATAAAATTTGATGCAGGTGGCTGCAAATTATTGAACTCCTGTTACTTGCATAATGATGCAATAATACCTACAATATCACTATACTTTACCTGGTTGCCTACTATGTCACTTTGGGGGGAAAATGTGGTATTTAATGAGTTGTCACAGTGCTTGAAAGTAAGATCCTATGTTAAGCAGATTTCAAATAAATTACAGACAAAAACTGCATCTGATGTTAACAGTATGAGCCTCAAATAAAATGAAAGTATACAAGAGCAAACATGTTTTCAGAGTTGTACACTGGTATTCAATGTTCATTATTCTTTCCTTATTTATTCAACCAATACCTGAATATATAATACTTAATACTATGAATATATAATACTTAATGAATATATAATACTTAATGAATATATAATACTTAATACTACCTCATTACCTCAAAACTTACAACTTTTCTACCTCATCACCTATATCAACGATTAAATAATCAATTTCTATAAAATATTTTATTAATGGTTTAATTGATTTATTGTTTTTAATTGATTAGTGTGATTAGAGTGTTTAGTGCAAATAGTGTGATTACTGACTAGTTTAAAAGATCAAAATTCATGTAATTTAATTGAATAGCAAAATCATTGATTTAGTGAATTTAAAAGAACAGTGTGATTAATGATTAGTGTAATTAATGGATTAGTGATTAGAGTAATTAATTGATCAGGCTGATTGTTGCTCAGGAATATTATCTGACTTGAGAGATTACTGCAATTGATTGTTTGATGTAATATTGGCTATATAGATTACCCAAAATTGTTCCTTTAATTAATTCAATCAACGTACTATTTTAACAATCCTACCATGCCAAAAAGAAAATCCTACGCCAAACCACAACCTAAGGAGAAGATAATCCCCACCAATGAACCACAAGACTCCTGCACATGCCTTAAATGCTACAAAAATCTAAAGGATAATGAAAACTCCATCAAATGTTCTCTGTGTAAAAAACACGCTCATCATGACTGCTTGGGATTACCTGAGCAAATGATTCAATACCTAAAATCATCCAATGAGTTTCCATATTTCTGCAAATCATGCAGACCCAAACTGGATCTGTCTGAAAGAGTTGATACCATCGAAACCATTGAAACATCCCCTACCATCGAAACCATTAAAACATCCCTCAACACCATAGTAGCATCCCTGGACGCCGTAAAAGAAAGAATATCCAACCTTGAAAAAAAAGACACAACGCAAAACCTGAACATCCAATAGCTACAAACCACATCTCTACCCAACAACCACAATCCAATCCAAAACCCAATCCACAAATAAACACAACCCAGACAAATATTGATATCCCAAGCCTCATCAGAGAAGCCGTTGAGCGTGAACGGAAACGTCCAAACGCCATCTTATTTGGTCTAGAAGACATCAATGTCAATGATGACATCACAACTGTCCGAAACATCATCAGAGATTATCAAGCATCAACCATCTCCGCTGATGAAATACTTGACATTTCCCGCATCGACCGAGAGCTCAAAAATAGAGACGGCTCTGTGGCCCCACGCTTGTGCAGGATCATTTGCAAAAATGAATCAAGCAAACGTAAATTCATTTATACTATAAACTCACTCGCCAAAACCAACACCAACCATAAGAACCTCCGTTGCCGCCCTGACCTAACCATACAGCAACGTGCCCGCTCCCGTGTACTCCGCATCGAACTCAAAAACCGTCTAGACAATGGAGAGAAGGACCTGTACATTGACTACCATGCTGACTGTATCAAAAGTAAGCCACGCAACCCAATACTCAGCTTTTACCCTCAACCACAACCCTACCTCAACCCATCCACCATCACCCAAGACTAGGCACGCACGCCCCAACTACCTCAATTCCAACTACTGCCGGCCTTAAATGCAAACTACTCAATGCAAGAAGCCTCGTGAATAAAATACCTGAATTTCTCTTCCTCCAAAATATGGCTAACTTCGACATTATATTTGTCTGTGAAACATGGCTCAATGCATCTCTCCCGACTCCATTACCACAGTAAGAGACTATCATGTTTACCGATCAGATCGTGAAAATCGTCGAGGAGGTGGTGTTGCTATATTCTATAAAAATCCTTACATCTAAAAATATCCAAGTTACCCAGGAGCTTGCCCTTCCTGAAACCATCATCTGTGAACTATCCTTAAATATCACAATTCGATTCTTACTATGTTACAGAGCACCTGATTATGACATCGAACATGTAAACAAGCTAAATACATTACTAACATGGGCTGCATCCTGCCCATACCCTTTTATCCTTCTTGGTGATTTCAATCTACCTCATATTGACTGGACCCTAAATGATTGTACAACTGAAATCATACACACAACCTTCTACAATGCTATTACAAATCTGGGACTGGAACAACTGGTAACCAACAACACTAGACTAAACAACTGCCTCGATCTCATCTTCTGCAATAGTTTGAATTTAATTTACGGAATACAAACTAAAGAACCCTTTTCCAGTAGTGACCACAATATGATTGACTTTTGTCTCAACATACGTCCACACAAAAATCACCACAATGATGTAATCCCCAATTGTAACTTCAAAAAAGGCAACTATGATCTTATAGACAACGATCTCTCGTCCCTTGATTGGCAATCTCTATTCACTGGATGCAATACCGTTGAAGACCATTACAACATATTTTTACTTGAAGTCAAAAGAGTCATCAAACTATATGTTCCAACAACAACTCCCAAAACAAAACAAAAAAGCAGATTACCCATATCAATAAGGAAACTTCAATCCAAAAAGAGATCACTCTGGCGGAAAAACAAATCTGGTCACGTTGCCAATTTCAAAAACCGATACAAAAATCTATGCCACCAGATAAAGACCGAATGTACCAATTATCACATTAAACAAGAGGAAAACCTTCTAAGCACCAATTCCACCCGTGCTTTTTACAATTTTGTAAACAACAAACTAAAAGACTCAAGGTCCATCCCTCCCTTGATAGGACCTGATGGTAAAGACTGCAACGACGACACCATTAAAGCCAACATCTTTAACACATTCTTCGCTCAGTATTTGTAAACAGCAATGGATCATGCCCAGTATTTCCTAGCCGTACCACAGATAACAACAATGATCTAATACATATCGATTTCACAGAAGACAATGTTGAAAAATCACTACGCAATCTAAAACCATCTCTATCTATTGGACCGGATGGAATATGTGCCTACTTCTTAAGAAAGCTATCCACTGCCATAGCCAAACCTCTAAGCATAATCTTTGAAAAATCTTTCAGGACCAGCTCCTTGCCTAACCTATGGTCACAAGCCACAGTCATCCCCATCTTCAAAAAGGGAGACCCAAGCCTAGTTGAAAATTACAGGCCAATTTCCTTATGCTGCGTCACCTGTAAAGTCATGGAATCAATTATTAACCAATCCATCATCCTCCACTTAGAGACAAACAACCTACTCTCCAATAAACAATTTGGTTTCAGAAAAAAACTATCCTGTAATCTGCAACTCTTACACTGCAAAAACATATGGACGACACAACTCGACCAGGGCAAATCTACATATACTTCTGTCAAGCCTTTGATTCAGTGGTACACGACAAACTACTCCTAAAAATAAAATCCTATGGTATCTCTGGACAACTGAATAACTGGATAGAAGCATTCCTGTCAAACAGACAACAAATGGTCAAAATCGGGAGCGTCCTATCAAATCCAGTACCTGTCAATAGTGGTGTCCCCCAGGGCAGTGTTCTAGGACCAACTCTCTTCATACTCTACATAAACGACCTCTGTGATCATATTAAGAGCAATTGCGTTTTCTTCGCTGATGATGTAAAGCTGTTCAATACCACAGACAATACTGCTACCCTACAAAAAGATCTTGACTATGTATCTGAATGGTCAAACAAATGGCAACTTCAAATCTCAACAAATAAATGCTCTGTCTTACATATTGGCAAAAAAAAAATCAGAAAATAAAATACAAGCTGAATAGTCAAGATCTTGTTGATGACCCAAGCTCTGTAAAGCAGGGGTCCCCAACCACCGGGCCGCGGACCGGTCACCGGCCGTGGAGCACTCTTTACCGGGCAAAGAAAAAAAAATTAAAAAAAATGGCGGCTTTCTTCGCCTTCGGTGAATGCTGCTGGGATCGGGATCAAGGACACAAATGAAAGAAGGGGAGGGAGGAAGCAACCAAGCCTGTCCTGCTCTCTGGCTCAGCTCTCTCAGTCGCTTTCGCTCCTCCACCAGCCCAGGAAGAAACTGCTTCAAAGAAGCCGGGGGCTTTTCTCTCGCCGCAGCTTCCCGAGCGCCCGTTCACCCCACCCCTTACCCGCCCGCCCGCCGCGGTTCAATCCCACAGTGCTCGCTCTGCCTGCCTGCCTGTCTGGTTGTTTGGGAGCAGCTTCGCTGAGAATAATAACTATTCGCCTCTTTATCAGCCGAAGCTGCTCCGAAACGAAGAAGGCAGGCAGGCAGGCAGGTAGAACGGAGCACTGTGGATTGAACTGCCGAGCGGGCGGGCGGGCGGGGGTGAAACGGGCGCTTCGGGAAGCTGTGGCGACAGGAAAGCCACCCCACCCCCACCCCGGCTTCTTTGAAGCAGTTTCTTCCTGGGCTGCTGTAGGAGCGATAGAGTGACTGAGAGAGGAACGAGGCAGACACCTGAGGGAGGGAGGGAGGGAGACACCTGAGGGATGGGGCTGAGGGAGGCAGGACCAAGGCGCTCCCTGAACTTGGTGAGTTTGCTGGCAGACGCTTTTATACCCGACTAGGTAACAACATCAGATGTTACCTAGTCAGGTAATGAAACGTCTGCAAGCAAACTACCAAAGTCGGATTCTCTCCTCCTCCCCCCGGTCCTTGAAAAATGTTTCTGCTTGAAACCGGTCCCTGGTACAAAAAGGTTGGGGACCACTGCTGTAAAGGACCTTGGAATACTCACCTCTAATGATCTAAGTGCTAGAGCCCACTGCAACTACATAGCCAAAAAGGCATTAAGAGTTGTTAACCTAATCCTACGTAGCTTTTTCTCTGGTAATATCACACTACTAACCAGAGCATACAAAACATTTGCTAGACCAATACTCGAATACAGTTCATCAGTCTGGAACCCTCATTACGTATCTGATATTAGCACAATTGAGAAAGTCCAGAAATATTTCACAAGAAGAGTTCTCTCCACCTTCTACTCATTGTAGAATACCTTATGCCACCAGACTTGAAATTCTAGAACTAGAAAACCTTGAATTACGCCGTCTTCGGTCTGACTTAAGCATGGTTTATAAAATCATACATTGCAATGTCCTACCTGTCAATGAATACTTCAGCTTCAACCATAACAACACAAGAGCACACAATAGATACAAACTCAAAGTAAACCGCACCAAACTTGATTGCAGGAAATACGACTTCAGCAATAGAGTGGTCAATGTCTGGAATACTCTACCCGACTCTGTAGTCTCTTCCCCAAACCCCAAAAACTTTAACCTTAGACTGTCTACTATTGACCTCACCCCTTTCCTAAGAGGTCTGTAGGGGGCGTGCATAAGCGCATAACGTGCCTACCGTCCCTGTCCTATTGTTTCTCTTATTCTTTTATTTTTCTTATATGTACCCATTTCATGTATTCACAACTATGTATACACTTATACTTATTATCTTGTAAACAATTGGCAAATCAAATAAATAAATAAATAAATAAATAAAATATATACTGAGACAGTTGAACTGCAAGAACACTGGTGTAGTTTTTAAATTGGGGGAAGAAACATCAATAACCTGCACTATGCTAATGTCACTATTCTATTAGAAAGTGCAAGAGATCTGCAAGCTCTAATAATGAACATCAAGTAGCACAGTAAAAAAAATAAAAATACAATTTAACATAAAGAAGACCAAACTAATGAGAACAGGCACAGTAATCAACCTTTACACCAACAAAGAAAATGTTGAAATGGTAGATAGCTCCAGCCTTTTAAGATCAGCTTTCAACAGAGAAGACACTAGCAATCAAGAAAAACTGCAAACTAGAATATGGTACAATAGCAACAAAGATCTTGAAACTGTGTAGACAAATTGACAAAAAATTAATGGTACAAAATCAGTCAATCAATGTGATGTTAATATAACCTGAAACAAACTGTTGTGATTTGAACTGGGTAGATTTAAATAGGTGTTTAGGAATGAGTGCATAGATAAAAAATGATGGAAACTTGTATTTAAAGTCTGTAGAGATTCTCAGCCATCCAGGTCATGGTTGTCCCAAAGGTGCTTTTTCAGGCGGCAACTGGACTTTCTTGGTTTTTTTTTTTTTCCTTTGAAGGTGTTTCACTTTTTATCCAAGAATCTTCTTCAGCTCTGACAGAATAGTGGGGAATGGAAGGATTTATATTCCTTGCAGACAGGTGGTCATCTGCATCTTTTTAGAGGGTTCTTGAAGCACTTGATGGTTTATCTGTGTTTTCAAGGTTACATAAGTAGTGCTCCTAGTTCCTGTAATCTGCAATTTTTCTTTCTTTCTCTGGAAATGCACTCATTACTACCATACCATTCAAAGGGTGTTCATCCCAAATTGTATAGCTAAAAGTCTCAAGAGATTCTCATCCATCCAGGTCATGGTTGTCCCAAAGGTACTTTTTCAGGAAGCAGCAGGACTTTCTTGTTTTTTTTTTTCCTTTGAAGATGTTTTACTTCTCACCCAAAAAGCTTCTTCTGACAGGATAGTGGTTCAATGACCCACTAAAACAGGGGTCTTCAAACTTGACAGCTTCAAGACTTGTGGATCAACTCCCAGAATTCCTCCTCCAGTCATGTTAGCTCAGGAATTCTGGGAGTTGAAGTCCACAAGTCTTAAAATTGCCAAGATTGAAGACCCTTGCTCTAAATGTCTGCAAGGGATATAAATCCTTCCACTCCCCACTATACTGTCAGAGCTGAAGAAGTTTCTTGGATGATAAGTGACATGTCTTCAGAGAAAAAAACAAGAAAGTCCAATTGCCTCATAAAAAGCACCTTTAGGAAACTTGTATTTACTTATTTATTTCCCAAGAGGGAAACGGGCTTTCCAAGTACTATGGGATTCTAACTTCAATAACCTTTAATGAGAATTGGACACAAATGCTTGGAGGCACCCATTTTCTTTTTACTCTTGTTATTTTTATTCATTTAATTTGCACACTACTTTACACTGGTATATCACAGATCATTTTATAAAATGTAACCATGATAGAGATGATTAAAAATGATACTGAAATCATGTTGGCACTCAATATATTCTTAACTACCACATGTATCAGAAAATGCCCCACTACAATTTTCTTGGGAAGCTATGTAGAAAACCATTTGACAATGTAGATATTGTTAGCAGACAGGTGTTGCTTCTAATCTGGATTTATTGTTCAATGAGTAACTCCTTTTTTGGAGGGGGGAATCTAACTAATGAGACACATTTTTGAAACCTTAGCAAATAATTGCAGAAAAATGCAAATTTGTTAATTTTTTGCATAGACTCGAACATAGATTCATTACCTTATTATTATCCCTTATCTACTGTATATAAAGATTCTTATTACCTATATAGAAATCACTGTTCAGGAAAGATGTTATGTGCATTCATGTTCTTCATTCTGTCCTAATTATTAGGAATGTAGGTAAGGATCTTTAGCAGTGTCGAAAGATGTTCTGATTATGATGGAGTACATTTCCAGCACCATGATGACAACGGACATTGAAGCATGCCACAATTTTTTACTGCTCTTATGGGCTTATAAGGTATGCTTCAGGAATCACACTGCTATCCAAAAATATGAGGTATCCATCATGTTTTGTCCTTGCCAACTGTCTCACTCCAATTTTCATATTTAAATAATATGTAGCAGTATTTATCTTCTTGTACAGAATATACAGACTAGTACTGATAATACTGGCATAAGCTTACATTTCCAGCAGAATGGCACGTACAAACCAATTAACACAGATATAGTGTGTAATTACAGTTTGCTAAAGAAAAATATTGGGGAGTATAAAAAAAATATTTTCTATAACCATCTTGAACCTATTTAGATTACCATACTTGAAGACCAAGAAGATCTGTTCTGATATACTCCTCTCATTTCAGTGGTGGAGTTCACTGAAACCTATGCTATGCCAGAAAATGTATACTATAAATGTAATCATAAAACATGAATATTATTACATAAACAGCAGACAGACATGGCATGAGAGGAAGTCTAGAAAATACCTCAAGAATCCAGAATAAAATCCATAATTAGACCTAAAGCACTTCTTGTTGTATAAAGGGTATCTCTAATACTATCAGTATATAATTGTTTATTATTATTATTATTATTATTATTATTATTATTATTATTATTATTATTATTATTATTATTATTATTATTATTACTTTATTCCTTTCTATTTTGTCAAAATGTTGACATCAGATGGGTTGTGTGATCCTACAAAAAGTCAAAATAGCTTTTTGTATACAGGACACAAGGACAGTAGATCAAGGACAGTAGATCAAGGATTTAATTCTCACAACACTAATAAATTTGCCTCCTTCAGAGTTTCACAGTAAAGAATTGCTGTCTCTAAATAAACTTCACTTTGCTATCTATCACATCCATTACAAGTGGCACTTTTGCAAACTATATGCAATTATCATATACAGGAAATCTTATTCTCGTATTATACATATAATTTTCTGATAATAGATGAAGATAGAGGAGAGATAATTAATCCTGGACATGTTCTCTTCTTCTGTTGTTGCATCATTATTCAAGCAAAAAAAGAAACCCATCACACATTTGAAAAACATTTTATTAGTAATACTTCACAGATCCTTTAGGATGCTATTTTGTCAAGTTGTTGCCATTTCTTAATGATTTGAGTTATTCAAGCAGGATGAGTAACTCCAGGGATTCATATTTCATTTAGGTTCAATTCCACAGGCAGAACAGCTCTTTGAAACAATCCCCATCAAACAGTTACAGATAAGCTATCAGCTGAAATCAGTGTTATGCATTTAAAATTGAAGTCATGTACAGTTAAACTGGTAACAGGTCAGCCACTAGCCACATGGCGTAAGGAATGTATTCCTAAAACCTTGAAAAACATGTCCTGCTTTCTTTCTCATTCCCAAGAGTACAAATTGTCCAATGAACTGTACCGAGCTTTGCATATTTGTATAGAATATAAAAAAGTATCAACAACAATAAAGCAGTGACTGGAATATGTTTTCTCTTTCATTTTCATTCTGAGTTTATCAGTATATTCTGGACCTCATTAGGTTTATTTATTCCTATGTAGCATCTTTAGAAGCAGGAGCAGGAGTGGGATTCAATATTTCTTAACAACTGGTTCTGTGGGTGTGGCCTAATTTGTGGGTGTGGCTTGCTGGTCATGTGACTGGCTGGGCGTGGTTTGTATGTAAATATTGTAAATATTTATGTAAATATTGAATTTTTTTATAAAAAAGAGCAACTTTTACCCAAAATCAGGCAAAGCAGGCAGGCAGATTGAGTTGCTCACAGAATCACAGATTCACTCAGAGATCTACCATTCTGCAATCTATTGCCTGAGTCTGTCACATAAAATTTGCTTGCAAGCAAACTCATAAAATTAACTCACAGCACACCATGTACGTAAATGTTGAATTTTTTATTTAAAAAAGAGAGCAACTTTTACCCAAAATCAGGCAAAGCAGGCAGGCAGATTGAGTTGCTCACAGAATCACAGATGCATTCAGAGATCAACCATTCTGCAATCTATTGCCTGAATCTTCATTTAAAAATAGAAGGTAGGAAGGTTCAGCTCTGCTTTTAGATTAGCTAGGAAGCAAGAAATCTAACAATTTCCTGCTTTCTAGCTAATCTAGTCAGAACGGCTGATGGTTGGAGGAAAAAAAAGGAAAAATAGCAACTTAGCAGGCAAGTTGGATGACGTGCATGCCAGGTAAGGAGTGGTGGGGTGGGGCGCGGCCAGCCAATGGTGCAATTTGCCAGTTCTCCTAATTGTGCAGAATCATAACAACTGGTTCTACAGACCAGGTAGAATCCCACCCCTGAGCAGGAGACTACTGAACAACAACAGTGGAAATGTTCACAAGAGATGGCTATTTTCTCATCTTCTGCTTTTGGGCTTCCAAAATGTGTCTGATTCCGAGGGGGAGGTCGAGCAGCTGACAGGGTGTCATGTCCCTGGTGGAGACTGACTCTGAGGGAGAGGAGGAACAGCTGATAGGGAGCGGAAGTGTGGCTCCGGAGGTTGTGGAGGAGACTGGGGAAGGACAGAGGCCGGCTGAGCAGTCAGAGGAGGACCCAGGCCCATTCCCTATCCATCCTAGGGCATGCAGGGAGAAGACGATAAGGGAGAGACGTGGTCTCCTTGGGAGGAGAGGGTCTTGATCCTCTTCATGGGCTGCAGGTGTGAGAACTGAATAAGAATTTGGACCTGAGTACTGGCAAATGCTGGAAACAAAGCGTGTTTTATTTTGGTCTGAAGTTATCTTGGTTGGCATCCTTCCAACAGACTGTGCCTTATTATCTCCTTGAATTTGGTAAATACTTCCCTTGTTCCATTGTGGAAATTTCATCATTGTAGTTTGTTTGGTTTTTTATTTCACCTCTATCTGCTCATTAAATTCGGACTGTATTGCTTTCTTTTGAAGACTATTTTTGAGTATGTTTTATCTCCAACTGAGTATTATTGAACAGTGGTGCCAAATTGGAGGCATTAAAGGACATTTATTTATGTTTTGGATTTTGTTACATTTGTGTTACACCTTGGGTCATCACACAGGGGGAGAGGGCTCCGGGCTGGAAGAAATGAGAAGCAAAGTTCAGCTGGCAGAGCAGGGGAGGGGGGGGGGGGGGGGGGGGGGGGGGGGGGGGGGGGGGGGGGGGGGGAGGGAGGGGGGGGGGGGGGGCGCCCCCCCCCCCCCCCCCCCCCTTCTTTTCGGGGGGCGGGGGGGGGGGGGGGAGGGGGAAATGAGTTGAGGCTTATGGAAGGCTGTGTTGCCTTTGTGCCATGCCCTGGGTCATCACAACATGAATATTATGTCTGAATCCTGTATGATCTAATCCTATAATCTAATAATTCAGAAATTCTTGATTGATCTGTATGTATGTGTCTTATCTGTCCACATACATCCATCTGTCTGTCTGTCTAAACATGAAAATATAACAGTTTACAGTGACTTAAAAATGGTTTAAACAAATGACCTGCTAACACCTCTAAAATATGGTATTTATGATTGATAGTTTCAAAATTATGTTTCTAAAATACAATTATAATTATTAGACAGAAGATCACAAATGAACCAAATTAGAATGTATAGTGGCATCCAGTTTAACTGTTTGCCTGGGTCAATATATCTGAAAGTTTGCCTAGTTAAATGCCAGCTGAATTTAAATAGGAAATTCCATAACTTGGAGCATTTATATTAAATGCCCTCACTCAAATAGATGTACTGCAAACCAATCAAATGTAGCATTGCAGTAATCCAATCATGAGTTATGAACTGATAGATTGCTGAAGCACATGATCCCAAAAATGGAAAGAAGCACCATCTGTCCCAGGGGTTATTTGTATGCCCATGAATGACAGGAAACTCAGACCATCCATAAATTCCTTTGGAAAACAGCTTCCATCTTTTCTGTAAAAGGATCTCCTGGACTGGTGCATTAAAGGAATCTAAATGTTAATAAAACAAAGATGATCATTGTAGATTTTAGAAAAAGCCAGCATAGTCATACTCCACTCAGTATTAAAGATCCAGCTGTAGAGGTGGTCAACAGTATTAAATATCTGGGTAACTAACAATCTGAATGGTCTCTCCACATGTCATCTTGGTGAAGCATGCAAACCAGCGCTTGAATTTCCTGTGTCAGATGAGAAGAGCACATCTTTTTCCTTCTGTTTTGGCCATTTTTTGCAGAAGCACAGTTGAGAGCATTTTAACAAACTGCATCGCTGTTTGGTTTGGTGGTCTCAGATAGAAAGTCCATACAGAGAGTGGTAAGGACAACTGCAAAGATTATAGGGAGCTCACTTCCTGTTATTCAGGATACTGCTTATAAGCGCTATGTGCTTAGAGCTCAAAGCATTGTTAGATATCCCACACACCCATTTTACAGTCTGTTTCTGTTGCTCCCCTCTGGGAGGAGGTTTCGAAGTATTTCTAACAGGACTACCAGATTCTGTAACAGCTTGTTCCCTATTCCATCCATCTGGTAAAATCACAAGATTAGTTTTTCTCGCCATCTACATGGATATATCTGAACTAGACTGTGTTGTTTCTCTATGTCATATAATATATGTGGGTATATGCATATTTATTTATTTATTTATTTATTTATTTAATTAATTAATTAGTTAGTTATTTTGTCATGTTTATATAGTATATATTGGAGGTGGTGACCCTTTGAGAGCTGTATGCAATGAAATGTCTTTTTACTGTATGCTGATTCAAAGTGACAATAAAGTTATTGTAAGTCGAAATCCTGTGATGCACAATGAACTGGTTATTTCAAGTTTAGCCTTACCTTATATCCCTCATCCTGTTCTCATTATGTCTAGATATCAGTCTAGAATATGTACAGTCACTCCTGACTTAAAAATACAGAAAAATGTTAAGAGAGTTGAATATTTATTTTCTTTCCTTTTTTTAAATCTGTGGGTTTATGGAAATTAGCAAATACTGTCACTGAACTGACAGAAGACACTAATTGTTAAAAAGTATGCTTTAAAATCTTTGTACATAATTTTTAACCACCTTTATATGCCATGGATAATAATGTAGATGAAAACTGAAATGAATATTAATTTGTCCTTCCTTTAATTTTATACCACATTTTGATTTTTTTTTCTGACAATTGATAATTAAATCTGATTAGTAATACAATGTAATTAAAAGCACATAATCCAGTTCACTGGTTTTAGGTGAAGCAGAGAACAAACATTTGAAGCTAATAATGATTCATGCTGCCTTACATTTCTACAAGTATCTTCGAATGCTTGATTCATCTGTAGTTAATTTCCCTATATCCTTCTATGGTCTATATTCACTTGCCATTTTAGGCTAATAACTTGTGTACCTCATGAAGTGAACGGTAACCACTAAAGCCATTATAAATAGGTTTTTTTAAACTATTTAGTTGTTTTTACTATTTGGTAACACCAAAAGTAAGCTGCTAAGAGGGAATCTCCTATAAGGATCTGTTGCAACTTAGAAATTGTTTTGTGAGATTAAACAGGCTTACAACAATGGGTCTTCATAGATATTTCTGCCTCAGCTTTCAAACCAAACAGAAAAGTCTGTGACAGGAATCTAAAAGTAGATTTTACTCTTATAGATCTCATTTAGTACATTAAATAAACAAAACACACAATTTCTTTTTGACCCCTCCAAAAGTCTCTGAAGCAAATGTTTCTAAGAAACTTGGTTCTAAGGAACCAAGACTTGTTTGGGGTGTAAATTGTTTTCATCCCACCTTTTTTGACATTCACCTCAAGATAGCAAGCATACCAATACTCCTTCCTCCTCCTTTTCCCCGACAAGAACAACCCTGTGAGGTGAGTTGGGCTAAGAGAATATGTGTGGTCCAAAGTCACACAGAGAGCTTGAATGCC
Organism: Notechis scutatus; assembly: GCF_049901735.1. Taxonomy (NCBI): domain Eukaryota; kingdom Metazoa; phylum Chordata; class Lepidosauria; order Squamata; family Elapidae; genus Notechis; species Notechis scutatus. The sequence goes on along the minus strand of NC_142009.1, from coordinate 262,579,307 downwards.
TAAGGCAGGACTACAACTCACAATTTCCTGGTTTCCAGACCAGCATCTTAACTGCTATACTAAAGTGATTCTAAAGCTTAATGCACTTGGTAATCTTAGGCAGTCTCCCCACCAAGTACTAACTTCTGAAATCAGTCAAGATAGGATGTTTTCTGATTAGTCGGGCCATAAACCACTTTTGGAGGGTTCAAGTAGAAGTCAAAGATTCACAATGGAAGTCCCTCTAAATATTATAGTCATGTGGGGAGAGTGAAATATGGGAACTTGTATATAGATTCACCTTTTTTATTTCTCATTTCATTAATACACATTGTTTTAAATCCAGGTTTAATCAGATTAAAGTCATGAAATGATAAATTAAAACCACTGAAGCTTTCTTTTTTCTAAATTTAGGTTTCTAGCTAGGTTGGATTGTTTTTATTTTTATTTCATTGAAGACTATACAGGCATGTACATTGTACCACAAACTAGTGTATGACAATTGCTTGTATATTTAAAACATCATTAGTAACATTAATATTAGTGCGGCTTCCAGATAAACATTGAAAATATAATACAGGAATTCTCCCCCACTCCTGGAAAGCCAATTTTTTTTCCAGCTATCTCTATTAAATGTAAAAGAAAAATGTTATCAATAAAAAGACTAGTACTTTTTTTATTTCAGATGATCTCATCAATAAACTTTGCAGCCTCTAGAGTAAATTACAGATGGTTGATACCAGAAGGTCTTTTGTTCACCTGGCAGTAACAAAGACACAGAATTGACACTGTTGAAAAAGCAGACCTATTCTATCTAGAATATCTTAGAGGAAAGAAGGAAGATACAAGAAAAGAAGAGTCGCTAGTCAAATTTCAAGAGGAGTGTATAACAGTAATTGAAAAAGAAGAAGAAGGTGCAGTAGTTGGTGTACCCAGAGAGCAATGAGAACTAAGATCTACTAGAACAACAAAACCTTCCTACAAAGTCTAATATGGATGAATGAAAATTGATTACGATTAACATAAATGGACTTAATTTACTTACTAGAAGAAGAAAAGTATTTCATAAATTAGAGAAATTAAAGTTTGATATCATCTGCCTACAAGAAGTACATATTAAAAAACAACATGAATATATATTGAAACAAAAAAAATAGGGAAATTATTCATGTCGTTGATACAACATAAAAAAAGAGGTGTGGTCTTATATATCAGAGATACAATTCTGGCAGAACAAATCTATATAGATGATGATGGGAGGATTTTGATGGTGGAAATAATGGACAATAATGTAAAAACACTTTTAATAGCAATTTATGCTCCAAATGATAACCAAGAAGAATTCTACATGAAATTACATATGAAAATAATTGAACTGGACTATGTTAATATTAGCATGATGGGAGATTTCAATGGAATAATTAATGATCAATTGGATTATAACAGGGTCCCCAATCACGCCGGTCCACGGACCGGTACTGGTCCGCTGAACAAGTCTTACCGGGCCGCTGGTTGCTGGGCGCCGCCATATTTTTTTGATAAAAAGTGCTTCCGTGAGCTTTTCCGGGTAGAAAGCTCACCGGAAGCACTTTTTCATCAAGAAAGATGGCGGCGCTAGCTGCTTCCAGTGAGCTTTTCCGGTAGAAAGCCATTTCTACCCGAAAAAGCTCACCGGAAGCGTTGGCGCCCATCTTTTTGATGAAAAAGTGCTTCCGGTGAGGTCACCGGAAGCACTTTTTCGCAAAAAGATGGCGCCAGTTGATGCTGGTACCGGGCCGCGGCATAAAAAGGTTGGGGATCACTGGATTATAAAACACAGAAATCAACAAAGACATTATCAAAATCCTCTTCCGAATGATAGACGAAACAAACTTAAAAGATGCATGGAGAGAGAGAAATGTGGAAAACAAGCAATATACTTTTTATTCAAACAGACATGCATCATGGTCTAGAATATATGTGATATGGATGTCAGCAGAATTACTTTCTAATATACGAGAAATTGAAATAGAAACAAGTACTTGGGCAGACCATAACCCAATGACAGTTACTTGGAAAGGACAAAAGAGGAGATCTAGATGAACTTTAAATAATACGATATTAAAGGAAAAAGACTTTAAACAGAAAATTGAGAGAGAATTAGTTTTCTTTTTTAAAGAAAATAAAAAAGAGGATACATCTCTACAGAATCTCTGGGACACGATGAAGGCCTACACAAGAGGTTTCATAATAGATTATACAAGGAAAATAAATATAAAACAGAAAAAGACTTTCAAAATGCTGAAAGATGACTATAAGAGACTGGAAAAAGAATTACAGAAATTTCCGCAAAAAAAACAACAACACATTAAAATTAAAATGGACATAACTAAACATAAAATGGGGCTAATGGAAAAAGAGGAATTAGCACAAAAAATTAAAAATGCTAAACAGAATTACTTTGAAGATGCAAACAAACCAGGCACATGGTTAGCCTATAAATTGAGAAAGGAAAGAGAATCAAGAAGGATTCATCAATTAATAGATGAAGAAGGACATGTTTGCTATGGAAATGAGGAGAAGAAAAAAATTATACAAGATTATTATGGAAAACTGTATTATCAATGAGAACATTCAAGAAGAAAAAATTAAGCAATACTTACAGAAAGCGAAGTTACCCCAAATACCCAAAGATATTGAAACAATGTTAGAAGGGAATATAATGATGATGGAATTAACAGAAGCCTTAAAAAAAAACAAAAACAGAATGTTGGAAAAGCACCAGGTCTAGATATCTTGCCAGAAGAATTTTATAAGACTTTCCAGGAAATACTGAATCTACAATTATTAGAAGTCATGAATGAAGTTACGTCAAAGAAGAGAATACCCAAAACATGGTCAGAAGCATATATTACACTTATACTGAAAGAAGACACAGACTTCTTCTATAGACCTATTTTCCTATTAAATTCAGACTATAAATTTTTTGCTTCAATCCTGGCAGAAAGACTGAAAAGATATTTAAATAACTTTATTTATGCTGATCAAAATGGATTTCTGCCAAAGAGACAAATTAAAGACAATATGAGAATAATTCTGGATACTTTGGAATACTATGAGGCACATCCTGAAAAGCAAATGGCTTTGATATTTTTTTTTAAATTTTATTTGGTTTGTCAATTGCTTACAAGATAATAGATATAAGTAAAAACATAGTTATGAATAAATGGATACATATATGAAAAATAAAAGAAACAATAGGACAGGGACGGTAGGCACGCTTGTGCACTTATGCATGCACCCTACAGACCTCTTAGGAAAGGGGTGAGGTCAATAGTAGAAAGTCTAAGGTTAAAGTTTTTGGGGTTTGGGGAAGAAACCACAGAGTCAGGTAGATATTCCAGACATTGACCACTCTGTTGCTGAAATCGTATTTCCTGCAATCAAGTTTGGTGCGATTAACCTTGAGTTTGTATCTATTGTTTGCTCTTGTATTGTTATGGTTGAAGCTGAAGTATTCATTGACAGGTAGGACATTGCAATGTATGATTTTATATACTATACTTAGATCAGACTGAAGGCGGCGTAGTTCTAGGTTTTCTAAGTCTAGAATTTCAAGTTTGGTGGCATAAGGTATTCTGCAACAAGTAGAGGAGTGGAGAACTCTTCTTGTGAAATATTTGTTATAATTGTTATATTTGGGGATTCTGTTGTGATGATTTTTGTGTAGACGTATATTGAGACAAAAGTCAATAATCATGTTGTGGTCACCGTTGGAAAAGGGTTCTTTAATTTGTATTCTGTAAATTGAATTCAAACTATTGCAGAAGATGAGATCGAGGCAGTTGTTAAGTCTAGTGTTGTTGGTTACTAGTTGTTCTAGTCCCAAATTTGTTACTGCATTGTAGAAGGTTGCATGTGTGGGTTCAGTTGTATATTCGTTAAGGGTCTAGTTAATATGAGGTAGATTGAAGTCACCAAGAAAGAGAAAAGCGTGTGGGCAGGATGCTGCCTCTGTTAGTAGTGTATTTACCTTGTTTGCATGTTCGATGTCATAATCAGGGGCTCTGTAACATAGTAAGAACCGAAATGTGATATTTAAGGACAGTTCACAGACGATGGTCTCAGGAATAGCAAGCTCCTGGGTAATAACCCTAATATAGATATATATAACCATTGGATGAAAATACAATATAAATTTCATAATAAAATCTAGAATATCTCATATGAAATGATGGAATAAATAGTTTTGTCATGAATGATTAATAACTGATAAATATATAAGCATATGTTAGTTTGACAATGTGAGAATTTACATAAACTGTGAGTAATGACTATGAAAGGATAGCACAAAAGATTTATAGCCAACTGACACACTGTATGTATATAAAATGGAAGATGGGTTTATGTTTTTATGTTTTGTCTGTATATGTTTGTCTTAAAAAATATTTTTATATATATAAAAAATAAACTTTGTAGCCTTTAAACCAAAACACTTATTTACACCAATGCAGGGATGAATACCAAGCAAAGATATACAGAGATACATTCACACAAAGACATACAGATTGCTAAATAATTCTGGACCATTCATGGAGATATATCTAAAAAATATTATCCCTATTAAGGACACTGTTTGGGATATAATTGTAGGATTCCATGCAACAAGTCATAACATCTTGCAACAATAGATAATGTAAATTTCAAACATATATTCTAGCTGCAGTTTAAAAGGAAAGCTCTAAGAAAGCTCTGCTGTAAGACTGCAGCAGATTAATCTTGCTCAATGTTATAAAATTATAATTTCTACAAAATAGGTACTGCAAATGGTGCCTTTCAACATCTATATTTACTTTCAGCACTAATTCATCATCTGCAGCACATTGTCTACTAGAATGTTTAAGCCGTGTAATCCTTTACTCGTATGTCCTAATCAATAAGGTTTTTATTTCTATCTCTTTATCTTCTAACATATTAAATCTTCTGCTTCATCTCTAAAAGGTTCTTTTTCCACCATATGCACTGTAGTTTGTAAATTTATAACTTATATGTTCTAAAGACTGCTGATCATGAAAGAAAGCTTTTAAGGTGAATGAAAAAACCTACCTAATTTTGTTTCTCTTAGTTACTTTATGTGTTTTACTCCAGTTAACACATTTAGCCAGAATTATAGGTCTCTGTTCTTTAAGTTTGCTTAAAGAAAATGATGTTCCTCAAGAGGGGGCAAGTGTTGCTTTTCCTGTATTTTCAACTTCAAACCCCTTATTTATCACCACAAAGAAGTGATTTAAATGAAGAAAGACAGAAGAATTTCCTGCTTACCTATTAAGCAATTAAAGAAGTAGAGAAACCTTATATCTTGATATATTTAATTTATTGACATACCTATTGGAAACTGTTGGTATATGTTCCCCTTTATGAAACATACTACATTTCTCTCTTTCATATCTTTTTCTCTGTGTATATATATCATCTGGCTGACTGCTCGCCTGCCTGCCTGCCTATCATCTCCATCCAACTTTAGGCTGTACCACTTATTTCTAGCAGTGTTACTCCAGAATTTCAGCACCTAGTTGAGGTCCTCTTCATGTTTTGCAAAAAAAGAAGATATTCAATGGAAACTGGTATGCATACAATCACTGGAAGAAAGTACCTGCAGAATAGCTTAAATTTGGTCATACACCAACTTGCTTTAATAAACTTTCAGCTTGTGAAGTTTGCTACTGAAACACTTCAAGTTCCAACATTCACTACAACTATTAAAATACATATTTTGACATTTTATACAGTATATGAAGAGCTTGAGGTATAAAACACATTGTTAAGAACATAACTTTTTGCCTCTGTAAGAATTTCACAAAATGGTTGAGTTGTCAGAGAAATGACAACCAGTAAAGGATAGGAATCCAAACTGATTTAGAACTGTAGAAAACTGAGAAATACACAGATTAGCACTGAAGTGAGTAGAAACATCCCCCTAAAGTCTCTGCATGTATAGCTTTTTTTTCCAATTTGCCTGAGATTGAGGAAAGGAAGAAATAATTATAATAGAGATGTGCAGAAGCACACACTGATCCTCTCAGGTATTTTATAAAGTTAACAATACAACTTATTTTTTTAGAAGCCACTGGGAAATAAAAAAGGTTTCAGATATCTAAAGAAATAGGCCACTGTAAGAAATCATTATTTCTCACAGAAGCTCCTGCAGGTGTTTCATATTTTAAAAGTATTGTGGTTACAAAACACAAGACACCCATCAGCAGATTGTGCCAAAGGCAACAGATAACTGGACAAAAAGCCTAGGAAATTTCAACCAAAAAATAAGGCAACCAATTCTGGAGTAGATAAAGGATGGCTAGCATTTGAGTTCAGAGAAAGGCTTTCTCCACATTTCATAGTTGAGAGACTGGTTGAAGTAGGCCTGGCTAAGCCCCAGTAATGAATAAAGGTCTGGACAATTCAAGTTTACCCATAAAAGAAAAAGTGCAAGAAAAGGAAGTTGATAGAAAGGCTTAAAAATTGTAAATAAAGACATAATTGGACAGCCATAGAGAAACAAACAAACACACCTACTAATTATGGTTTAGTAATAGATAAACCTAGGAAGCCTATATACAGTTATAGTTTATGCTAAGATATAATGGGTCCTTATCAATAGTTTCAATTGTGGATAGATGAAACTAGATTACCAATACCATTAGATACGAAGAGACTTACTTGCAAGCTCTGAAGTTAGTCATTAATCTAACCCTCTACTTATCTGCACTGACCTCAGGATATTTTATAAAAACGTTTCTGGCCCACTGCCTGACATTTGAAGTAGGGTTTTATATTTCCTTTAATTATACTTTGGAATCTGAGCTCCATTTCTGCATCCTGCTGGATGAGTTTGGCTTCCTCTGTGTGGAAGGGAACTACTCCAGCAGGTTGCAAGTGCAGAACTGGGATCAATGAGATCTGAGCTCCGTTTTTCCATCATGCTAAAGGAGTTCAGCTCCCCCCTCAGTAGGCAACTCTTTCACCTAGCCCCCAAAAATGAGAGGCAGTTTCTCAGCAGGCACAAGCAGCTTGCAACCTTTCCTACTATCTTCCCCATTGACTTTCTGGGAAAGCCAGCAAAGAAGACAGCAAATGCAATCATAGGATTATGAGGAGCTTGGCAACCAGTTGTTAAATGTAAACAAGTTACCAAGTACTGAGATTGCAATCATATGATCATGGGGCAAGGTGGTGCAACATTTTGCAATAGCTGGAAGTGTTATACCTTTTCAAACAGTGGTTAAACAATTGATCATATGTTGAGGACGATCTGTACTTGTAGATAAGGGGTGTCAAACTCATGTTGTCACGGCGGTGTCACGTGACATACCAGGACTTTTTTCCCATTTGCTAAACTGGGCTTGGGCGTGACACATCTGGCCAGTGGGCCATGAGTTTGACAGCCCTGTTGTAGATGCTCAAAATTTACTGCACTTCCATAAGTGCTTTTGTGAAGTATTCCATTTTAGTTTTTGCCTCAAACTGCCCAGAATAGGTAGATTGTAACTCAGCTTTGTGAATCGGTACTCACATCAAACCTTTTACAATAGCAGGCAGAGCATAAAAATTCTTATGAATGATCTCCTCACAGTGGGGAAAAAAATCCAAATGAACCCTCTGCTGCAGATTAAATTCCAATATATCATGCAAGATATTAGTTTATAGTTTACTAAATTGTGCTGCCCAAGTGCCTTTGTGCCATGGTGGAAAAAAATCTTTCATTTGACAAATTTCTTTATATTTTACAACTGCCGGTAATGTGCAGCTGCTGACAAACAAACATAAATGAGTAAGGCCCTGCAAAGGCAGAGCAACTTTAACGGGGGAAAGAAATGCTGAAAGTATCTTGGAATGAGCATCATTTTAGAGTGATGAATGCACCCTTCTATGCCATTTGAATTGGTTAGCAAAAACAAGTTATTCTGCTGCCCATTACCATAAAATGGGAGAAAATGATATCCAAGATATTTATAGTTCCAAGGAATATAACTGAATTATGTAGTTGCTGAAGTTTATTTTTAACCTCTTATTCACAATGTATTGCTAAGCAAACCTTCCATTGTCTACTTCTTAACTTGCCTTTCATACTCCTCTTAACATTTTAATAGTATAAACACTCCAAAATGACTGGAATGCAGCCAACCTTGACACTCTGGCTGAAAGTGGAATAATTCACATGAAATGCCTCTTATGAGTATATATCTTTATGTTTTGAAGATTTTTAAAAAAATACATTTTGTGCTGTAACTACTACTCACAAATGTGTGTGTGTGTGTGTGGCATGGATTCCCAACTATATGTTTCTCTCTCACACACCACTTATTCCCCCTCCCACACAGAGCATTAATTCCAGAAAGCAAACATATTTAAAAATGCAACATTTTTATTACTTTTAAGATGATGGGGATGTTTAACTACTGACTACATAAGTTTCCTTTGAATACTATATTTAGCAGCCCAGGAGCTTTATTCTCAGTTATTCTTATCCTGATTACTAGTGTTCTTCAAACAAGCCATATAATTATGCAGTAGTTAGTGTTATTACATTCTCCTTTCTCAAGCTGTCATTTCCAGGTGAATAGCGCTACAACACGACCCTGTCATGGCAATTCTTACTGAGGATTGTGAGAATTGTAATTCAATACATCCAGAAGATAGCAGCTTGGGGAAAACTACAACATTGTGTAAACTTGATCCAAAGTTAGGCTTGTACAAATCAAATATGACTTGATTTGAACTGGAGAGTTTAAGAGGCCAAGATTAATATTAAAATTTGATGGGAAACCAATTCAATTCAAGCCAATATTAGATTGAAGTTTAATTAAAAATAAAAAAAAGAACAACAAAAAAGGCCTCCCAGAAGCTGTGATGAGGAAACACTAAAACAGCTGAACTCCTTCAGTTTTTCAAGAATAAGATAACGACAGAAGGGCTGATAAATTCCTTGGAGAAGCTCAGTTATATTTCAGCAAGACAACAACAAACCCACTATATATTTTTTTGAAAGAGACTTTTTACTGAGCAGAGAAAGCAGGGCTGGGTAAATGACAACACAATAATTCCTGGAATTTGTGGTGGATGAATGAGAGGAATCCTACTGGTGGCAGGGGCAGGGGAGACAGCCCTTGTGTTTCGGTATTTGAATGCATGTAGGAAGGTGGGGGCTGGGTATTCTGTTGGCGTTGATTGCTGGTGGAATAAAATGCTCCAGCTTCCCCTTCCAGGAATGTGAGTTGAGGATGCTGTGAAGTTCTCAGACCCAGGTCTGATGTCATAACATTTCTCTTATCCATGATTAGATTATTAATGAGAGTGCCAATCCAAGAATTGACTGGGTTTGGAAGGTATGTGTAGGGTGTCCTTTCTGAAATTTGCCCAGTTGGGTTTTAAGTGTGGCATCAGACTGGGAAAAAATGGAAAGTGACCTGCCCATCTTGGGTGGTTTAACTTTGCTGCATCCAAATATTGGGTTCCTGTCATACCAGAATATATCTTCTTAGAAATGTGCTTTTTTTTCAAGAGGCAACCAGACTTTCTGGTTTTTCTCTGAAGACATTTCACTTCTCATCCAAGAAGCTTCTCCAGCTCTGACTGGATAGTGGGGAATGGGAGGATTTATGCTCCTTGTAGACAGCTGATCATTTGCATTCTTTTTCAAAAAGTGAAAAAAAAGAATATAAATTACCAGCTGTCTGCAAGCATTATAAACCCTTCCATTCCCCACCATCCAGTCAGAAAGGAAGAAGCTTCTTGGATGAGAAGTGAAATGTCTTCAAAGAAAAACCAGAAAGTCCAGTTGCCTCTTGGGGGGAAAAAGCACCTTTGGGACAACTATATCTTGGATGACTGAGAATCTCCACAGACATCTTAGAAAGCTTGTCCATTCTCAAGATAGACCACTTGACACTGTAGTATTGACATTGGAAATTGCAGAAAAGTTATGTTAGTTATTTAGTAGAGTCAGCATAAGGTAGTAAATTTAGATGTAATTATTTCCAATTTTTCAACATTCTTCTCACTATAGCAACCAGAACAGGATGATTCCATATGGAATCTGACCAGTGCCATAGAGAGAGGAACTTTTCACCCCTGTAATATAAAAATGGGAGCACTGTTGATGAAGCTCAAGATTATATTGGTTGTTTTGACAGCTAGGAAGATGAGCCTTTTCAATAGCTAAACTGAATATGGAGTATTACTTGTACTTTCCTGTTCACTGTGATTATGTTCAACTGAATTTTTAATAATAATCTTAACATGTTTGTTGTTTTATTTCTATTGTGCACTCTTTTTGTTATTCTTAATTGTTCTGAGCCCCACCGAGTCATATATGTGAAATGGGAGGCAATACAAATTGAATAAATTAAATAAATCACAGTTACACATTAAAGAAAGCATACCAGATCCACAACAAATGTTCAATATTTTAAAAATAGCCTTTTCATCTACTGGCATACTAAAGAATCTCCTGTTATCCCTGTATTTAGTGACACTATCCAGCTACATGCTTGTTGCAATTTCCATTAAATAAGGCTAGAGAGACTATTTAAAATTGCAGAATTCTAACATTTTACTCATTTTCATTATTGTTTCTTGTTGAGCAGGTCAGTATAAATAGATAATGTATTGCCCTTTGAATAGTTTTATTTAATTGTTCCTTAATATCAATTTTTGTTCCTGTTTCTTGGGGGGGGGAGGTTTTAATTACAGTTATTTTTCTTATTTTCATTCTCACAATAAAATTGCACTACTTAGCTATAAAAGAAGAAATAATGAGGAGGAAAATAGATAAAACCATGAACATGAAATCATGGCAAGGAACAATTAAAAGAGGCTATTCCAAGCACAAAGAATAGGCTATTATCTTTCTGAAAGTTGAACTTGAAGTAATAAAGCAGGAAAACAATAGTAATGAAGGAAATTTGGGCTGAAAAGATCTGATTCAAAATAAATATTATAGAAAGGTATTGGCCATATGGGACAACTTTGCTAGCTATAGTAACACTATATTAAGTCATGTATTGAAACAACATTTAATTTGCTTTGCACTTTTATAGAAAAACAACATCCTATTTGTGCTAGGTTTACAGTGGCAATGACTTTTTTTCTGAATATGGAAGCAGCTTGTGAAAAAGAAACTACAGAAAGCGAAACATGTTACATTCTTGAAATAGTATAATTAGACTTCCACAAAACTAGATTAGATCAAGATTCACTTACAGTTGGAACAGAATTTTAGGCTACCAAAGCCCTAAGCTTAATCAAAGGTTAAGGTCTCTGGAGATGATAAAAATTAGAATTTGAGGGGTTTCTATTTGTAATGTTAACAAAAATTGTTGAGAATAATTAAGTATATAGTTCTAATCATAATGCATAGCATATCTTCTACAATTAATAATTTGGCTCTAATCTCATTTCAATGACAAAATGAAAGAGATCCTCCACTACCACAGTCACAAGGATAAAAATATTGTTCAGCAAGATGCTTACAAAATTCCAGCTGATGATGATCATGATGATGATAATAACACAATAACTTATCACTGTTTCTTAGAACAATATTTATTCATTCCATACTTCATCCCATCTTCTATAAAACCATCTCTAATTTTTCACCTCTTCTTATTAATCAGCAAGGGTTACCAGAAATAACAGTTTAAGTATTTATATCTCCATTTAAAGAATATCCTCCTATTCCTTCTTATCAAATAGTCAAAATCAAATTCATCATCCAGTCACAATCAAATATAGACATTAAACATTATCTGATGTATGTCAACATCTACATGTAACAATTATAATGTAGCAGCTCATTTTAATATAAAAATCAATACAAGTATTACAACATAAGTATTACAAATTATATCCAATACCCCAATTAAACATTATCATGAATAACTATCCAATCCCAGTAACAAAAATATTAGACTTCCTTTGAGATAAGACCCCATTATTTTAATCATTACCAAATAAGTCAGTTTTGAATTTTTTTCTTCTTTCACCGAATGACCTTTAAGTCCCACAAAATAAGTTTTGCTCTCACATACTTTATCTCTTCTCTCAAGATTCTTTTCATTTTGGTCAAAGTCTTTATGTAATCCCAATATATTAACTCCAATAAGTCCCTTTTGTGTTTTTAAATTATCATCAAATTCCATTTGTAGATCCATTATTTCCATTTCTTTTTTGTGGGTTGTTATTTTTAAATCCTTCTTAAAATACATTTCGGGTTTATTCAGCGGAGTTTGTTCCTTTTCAATAACGCCTTTTGGTTCCATTACAGAATAAAATAATTTAAGTCAACCTCCTGCACCCAAATCACTAAAATTTCTTTTAAGGAAGCCATCCAGTGCCCTCTTATGTCTAACTTTTCCACTCAAGTTATCAGCTTAAATATAAACAAGATAATTTTTCCCACAGGAAAGAATTTATTTATTTTATTTTATTTGGTTTGTCAATTGCTTATAAGATAATAGGTATAAGTAAAAACATAGTTATGAATACATGGATACATATAAGAAAAATAAAAGAAACAATAGGACAGGGACGATAGGCACGTTGGTGCGCTTATGCACACCTCCTACAGACCTCTTAGGAAAAAGGTGAGGTCAATAGTAGAAAGACTAAGGTTAAAATTTTTGGGGTTTGGGGAAGAAACTACAGCGACAGGTAGAGTATTCCAGACATTGACCACTCTGTTGCTGAAGTCGTATTTCCTGCAATGAAGTATGGTGCGATTAACCTTGAGACTGTATCTATTGTTTGCTCTTGTATTGTTATGGTTGAAGCTGAAGTATTCATTGACAGGTAGGACATTGCAATGTATGATTTTATATACCATACTTAGATCGGACCGAAGGCGGCTTAGTTCTAGTTTTCTAGATCTAGAAGTTCAAATCTGGTGGCATAAGGTATTCTGCAATGAATAGAGGAGTGGAAAACTCTTCTTGTGAAATATTTCTGGACTTTCTCAACTGTGTTTATATCAGATACATAATGTGGGTTCCAGACTGATGAGCTGTATTCGAGTATTGGTCTAGCAAATGTTTTGTATGCTCTAGTTAGTAGTGTAATATTACCAGAGAAAAAGCTATGTAAGATTAGGTTAACAACTCTTAAAGCCTTTTTGGCTATGTAGTGACAGTGGGCTCTAGCACTTAGATCATTAGAGATGAGTACTCCAAGATCCTTGACAGAGTTTGGATCATCAACAAGGTATTGAATATTCAGTCTGTATTTTATTTTCTGATTTTTTTTGCCAATATGTAAGACAGAGCATTTATTTGTTGAGATTTGAAGTTGCCATTTGTTTGACCATTCTGATACATTGTCAAGGTCTTTTTGAAGGGTAGCACTACTGTCAGTGGTGTTGAATAGCTTTACATCATCAGAGAAGAGAACGTAGTTGCTCTTAATATGATCACAGAGGTCATTTACGTAGAGTATGAAGAGAATTGGTCCTAGAACACTGCCTTGGGAGACACCACTGTTGACAGGTACGGAATTTGATAGGATGCTCCCAATTTTGACCATTTGTTGTCTGTTTGACAGGAATGCTTCTATCCAGTTATGCAGGTGTTCAGAGATACTGTAAGATTTTAGTTTTAGGAGTAGTTTGTTGTGTACTACTGAATCAAAGGCTTTACAGAAGTCTATGTAGATTGTGTCTATTGCTTTGCCCTGATTGAGTTGTGCAGTCCAAATGTTCTTGCAGTGTAAGAGTTGCAGATTGCAGGATAGTTTTTTTTCTGAAACCAAATTGTTTATTAGAGAGTAGGTTGTTTGTCTCTAAGTGGAGGATAATGGATTGGTTAAAAATTGATTCCATGACTTTACAGGTGACGCAGCATAAAGAGATTGGTCTGTAATTTTCAACTAGGCTGGGGTCTGTAAATTGAATTCAAACTATTGCAGAAGATGAGATCGAGGCAGTTGTTAAGTCTAGTGTTGTTGGTTACTAGTTGTTCTAGTCCCAAATTTGTTACTGCATTGTAGAAGGTTGCATGTGTGGGCTCAGTTGTACATTCATTAAGGGTCTAGTTAATATGAGGTAGATTGAAGTCACCAAGAAAGATAAAAGCGTGTGGGCAGGATGCTGCCCATGTTAGTAGTGTATTTAGCTTGTTTGCATATTCAGTGTCATAATCAGGGGCTCTGTAACATAATAAGAACCGAAATGTGATATTTAAGGACAGTTCACAAATGATGGTCTCAGGAATAGCAAGCTCCTGGGTAACTTGGATGTTTTTGAGATGTAAGGACATTTTATAGAAGATAGCAACACCACCTCCTCTACGGATTTCACAATCTGATTGGTAAACATGATGGTCTATTACTGTGGTAATGGGGTCAGGGAGAGATGTATTGTGCTATGTTTCACAGACAAATATAATGTTGAAATTAGCCATATTTAGTAAGAGGAGAAATTCAGGTATTTTATTTACAAGGCTTCTTGCATTGAGTAGCTTGCATTTATGCACATCTATGCACATTCCATCTGATCAAGAACCAGAATGAGCTTAAATATAGAAAATGATTCGTTCATCTATATATTTGTGTGTGTGTGTGTGTGTGCGTGTGCGTGTGCGTGTGCGTGTATTCATGTAGACCTTTCAAAGAGTCATTGCATGGAAATAACTGACGGCCACAGAAAATTAAAGAGCAGCTCACACTTTTGCTAAGAATGCTGAGCATTTTAGACTTCGGTAAGGTGACTGTGATTTTCATGGCTTTCTCATTCTCCTGGATTAAAAGGCCTTCAGGTTCTTAGGTCAACAAAAATATTTGTGTGATTTTTGCTGTGCGGTTACACTAGAGTTCCTTCAAAAACAGGTATTTTATTTATGAATGAAACAATATGAGACTTCTAATCTCAAAATCTCTACCATGAAGAAAAAGATTTATTTTCAAATTGATAGCCCATTTTAAAAGTATATGTTAAGTGTTTGCCATTTACTGCTATTGATTTTAGCTTTGCAAAGATGTAATGGAAACCATTCAAGAGTGATTGGACTCTTAACAAAGCAATACTTCCCTTTTTGATTCAAACTGTACAACCTACTACTCCCTTCAAAAATAAAAGAATCCATCAAGCAAGCAATAGTTTCAATATATTAGTCTCATATGCTTGCTCAGTTGTATAATTTTGTTTCTAACTAGGCAATCTATGCCCTATTGGGTCATCATTTCCGAGATATTTTTTTTTTTTACCTAAACAGAGAACTAGAACAACCATGGGTAGGCAAAAAATCAGAAGGTTCAAAAGTGCCTTCTGACTTCCTGATGGCTTCTTTATTGAGTTTCCTTGTGCAAATCTGGTAGGAAGCATTAGAAATATTGTTCCCTTCCCTTCCCAACAGTCAATTAAGTGGCTGCTACTGGGTGAGGGGGAGGGGAGGAAGTAATGATTGTTCTGGCTGGGAAACTGTCATGGATTAGGTCCAACATTAATATGAAATTACCTGCAATACTTAAGGAATATTAAAACCTGCTTTAAAATATTGTATCATATATTAGAATCAAGGAAACACATATTCATGCATACAATAAACGCCATTACAAAAACCAATCCCAACCACAAAAAAATTCTCTCAAGACCAGACTTATCCATACTGCAAAGAATCCGCTCCCGTGAAATCCGCGAAGAACTCAAAAACCATCTAGACAATGGAGAAAAGGATCTATACATTGACTACCGAGCTGATTGCATCAAAAGAAAGTCACACAACTCACAACTCCGCATCTAACCCCACCCCATCCAATCCAACATCACTCAAAACTAGGCACGCGCATCCCTAACTACCTCTATTCCAACCACAACTGGCCTTAAATGCAAGCTACTCAATGCAAGAAGCCTTGTAAATAAAATACCTGAATTTCTCCTCTTACTAAATATGGCTAATTTCAACATTATATTTGTCTGTGAAACATGGCACAACACATCTCTGCCTGACTCCATTACCACAGTAATAAACTATCATGTTTACCAATCAGATTGTGAAATCCGTAGAGGAGGTGGTGTTGCTATCTTCTATAAAAAGTCCCTACATCTCAAAAACATCCAAGTTACCCAGGAGCTTGTTCTTCCTGAGACCATCGTCTGTGAACTGTCCTTAAATATCACATTTCGGTTCTTACTATGTTACAGAGCCCCTGATTATGACATCGAACATGAAAACAAGCTAAATACACTACTAACATGGGCAGCATCCTGCCCACATGCTTTTATCTTTCTTGGTGACTTCAATCTACCTCATATTAACTAGACCCTTAATGAATGTATAACTGAACCGACACATGCAACCTTCTACAATGCTGTAACCAACCTGGGATTGGAACAACTAGTAACCAACAATACTAGACTTAACAACTGCCTGGATGTCATCTTCTGCAATAGTTTTAATTCAATTTATGGAATACAAATTAAAGAACCCTTTTCCAACAGTGACCACAACATGGTTGACTTTTGTCTCAATGTATGTCTACACAAAAATCATCACAAGGACGGAATCCCCAATTATAACTTCAAAAAAGGCAACTATGATCTTATAGACAATGATCTCTCATCCCTTGATTGGCAATTTCTATTCACTGGATGCAATACTGTAGAAGACCATTACAACATAATTTTACTTGAAGTCAAAAGAGTCATCAAGCTATATGTACCAATAACAACTCCAAAAACTAGAAAAAACAGATTACCCATAACAATAAGGAAGCTTCAATCCAAAAAGAGATCACTTTGGCGGAAAAACAAATCTGGTCACGTTGCCAACTTCAAAAGCCGATATAAAAATTTATGCCACCAGATAAAGACTGAATGCACCAATTATCAAATTAAACAAGAAGAAAACCTTCTACGCACCAATTCCACCTGCACTTTGTACAATTTTGTGAACAACAAACTAAAAGACTCAAGGTCCGTTCTATCCCTGAAAGGACCTAATGGTAAAGACTGCAATGACAACACTATTAAAGTCAACCTCTTTAACACATTTTTTGGCTCAGTATTTGTAAACAGCAATGGATCATGCCCAGTATTTCCTAGCCAAACCACAGAGAACTACAGTGATCTAATACATATCGATTTTACAGAAGACAATGTTGAAAAAGCACTATGCAATCTAAAACCATCTCTATCTATTGGACCGGACGGAATATGTGCCTATTTCTTTAAAAAGCTATCCACTGCCATAGCCGAACCTCTAAGCATAATCTTTGAAAAATCTTTCAGGACCAGCTCCTTGCCAAAACTATGGTCACAAGCCACGGTCATCCCCATCTTCAAAATGGGAGACCCCAGCCTAGTTGAAAATTACAGACCAATCTCTTTATGCTGTGTCACCTGTAGAGACATGGAATCAATTATTAACCAATCCATTGTCCTCCACTTAGAGACAAACAACCTACTCTCTAATAAACAATTTCGTTTCAGGAAAAAACTATCCTGCAATCTGTAATTCTTACAATGCAAAAACATATGGACTACACAACTCGATCAGGGCAAAGCAATAGACACAATCTACATAGACTTCTGTAAAGCCTTTGATTCAGTGGTACATGACAAACTACTCCTAAAACTAAAAACTTACAGTATCTCTGGACACCTGCATAACTGGATAGAAGCATTCCTGTCAAACAGACAACAAATGGTCAAAATTGGGAGCATCCTATCAAATTCCATACCTGTCAACAGTTGTGTCCCCCAAGGCAGTGTTCTAGGACCAATTCTCTTCATACTCTACGTAAATGACCTCTGTGATCATATTAAGAGCAACTGCGTTCTCTTCACTGATGATGTAAAACTATTCAACACCACTGACAATACTGCTACCCTTCAAAAAGACCTTGGCAATGTATCAGAATGGTCAAACAAATGGCAACTTCAAATCTCAACAAATAAATGCTCTGTCTTACAGAAAATAAAATACAGGCTGAATATTCAATATCTTGTTGATGATCCAAACTCTGTCAAGGATCTTGGAGTACTCATCTCTAATGACCTAAGTGCTAGAGCCCACTGTAAGTACATAGCCAAAAAGGTGTTAAGAGTTGTTACCTAATCTTGTGTAGCTTTTTCTCTGGTGATGTTACACTAATAACTAGAGCATACAAAACATTTGCTAGACCAATACTCGAATACAGCTCATCAGTCTGGAAACCACATTATGTATCTGATATTAACACAATTGAGAAAGTCCAGAAATATTTCACGAGAAGAGTTCTCCATTCCTCTGCTCGTTGCAGAATACCTTATGCCACCAGACTCAAAATTCTAGACCTAGAAAATTAGAACTACGCTGCCTTCAGTCCGATCTAAGTATAGTATATAAAATCATACATTGCAATGTCCTACCTATCAATGAATATTACAGAATATTTCACCATAACAACACAAGAGCAAACAATAGATAAAAACTCATGGTTAATCGCACCAAACTTGATTGCAGGAAATACGACTTCAGCAACAGAAGTCAATGTCTGGAATACTCTACCTGACTCTGTGGTTTCTTTCCCAAACCCCAAAAACTTTAACCTTAGACTGTCTGCTATTGACCCTCACCCCTTTCCTAAGAGATCTGTAGGGGGCGTGCATAAGCGCACCAATGTGCCTACCATCCCTGTCCTATTGTTTCTTTCATTTCTTTTATTTTTCTTATATGTATCCATGTATTCATAACTATGTTTTTACTTATATCTATTATCTTGTAAGCAATTGACAAACATAAATAAATAAATACATAAGAACATACATACATACAAACATACATACATACATATATACATATTTGTGAAGGTATTGGGGGTCTCAGACCCAGCACACAGAACAACATTGATTAAATTATGAAATGTCAATGGTGCCTGTTTGATGGACTTGTGCCCCTGAGTATGTGGAAATTGTGCTGTGTATGTTGAAAATGTGCTTTGAAAGCAGGATAGCTGCTTAACTGGCAAGATGTGGTGGGCAAAGGTCCTAGGAAACAAGGAAGTTATATTGTGACATGTAGGATGAAGTAATGAGTAACTGCCCGGTTGCTATGACAAGATGGAAGAATTGTGAAAGTCATGTGTCTTGGTGGACTTAAGGTATATAACGAAAGAGTAAAGAATGGGAGGTGTTCAGTCTCAAGCTGTCCCTTTTGACTGCTTGTCTGGTTGACCCTCATTGCAAAGTGATTAATGTAAGTTTTTTATGTTTATTGTGTTCTAAATTCTAATAAACCTCTGAATTCTAAATTGAGACATTTTATGGTGTGCTGTCTGGTCAATTGTTATTAAGTGCAGCTATACTCATAATAAGGCTTTTCCCCTGACATGCCTAAATACTGTATATTAATCCATATAGTAGGCTATATTGTGTTATTCTCTTTGCCATTTTCTCATCATCTTTTTCACCTCTCATCTTTGCTACTACTTTTTCCTACTGGTGTATTATTATTATTATCAAATGTTCTTTGTGATTTTTGATTGTAATTTATGATTTATGACTTATTACTTTGTTGTTTGTATACACGGAGAGCTTATGCACCAAAGGCAAATTCTTTGTGTGTCCAATCTCCATTCTATTAAAAGACTGAAAACTAAATTATGAGAATAAATTGAGGAAAGTGATGACGGTGCTCACGTGAAGTCATTGCTTTCATCACACTGATGAATACAATGTTGTACCATCCTGTTAGAATAGAATAGAATAGAATTCTTTATTGACCAAGTGTGGTTGGACACACAAGGAATTTGTCTTGGTGCAAATACTCTCAGTATACATAAAAGAAAAGATACATTTGTCAAGAGTCCAGAATCATCAGGTACAACACTTAATGATAGTCATAGGGTACAATAAGCAATCAAATCATACTAGGAAACAGTCAATATAGATCGTAAGGATACAAGCGCCAAAGTTACAGTCATACAGTCACAAGTGGGAGGGGATGGGTGATAAAGAATGATGAGAAAATTAACAGTAATAGTAGTGCAGATTCTGTAACAGTTGAACAGTGTTGAGGGAATTATTTGTTTAGCAGAGTGATGGCTTTTAGAAAAAAATGTTCTTGTGTCTAGTTGTTAGTTCCACTACAATGTTATAATGCTGCTGATATCCATCATCCACATTTACCTCCCTGTACTCTCCCCATGGTGCTGAGCATGTCGCATCTTATAAAAAGACATACATTCCAGTTTTAAATTACTGAAAGATTATCAGCATAGTGCTAGGGAAAATGCATTTCAAACAAAAACCACAATGTAATATTGCAGCCAATTATCTAGGGAGAGATTGGGCTTCCTATTTCAAGGAATCTGAGCTTCTGCAATAAGAAGAGGATTGAGAATAATTTTGACTGCATGTTGCGTTCCAACTAAGGAAGTTCTGCAACTTTCTGAATTTTCTGAAGAATTAATATCTTCCTTTTTTAATTTCTAAAATAAGATATAAAATGAGTCTTAAAAATGAAAAGGGGAGAAGTATGGCTTCTCTATATCCCAGAGACCTCCCAATCCATGCAAACAGGTTCAAAAGCTAGTTCTGATAAACATGACTGAAGCTGAAGTAACTTCAAATAAATAATACTGAAATGAAATGATAGAAAAATAATTTTTGAAGTCAAAAGAGTCATTAAACTATATGTATCAATAATAAATCCCAAAACCAAAAAAACAACAACCCAAAAACAAAAAAACAAAAACAAATTACCCATAACAATAAGGAAGCTCCAATCAAAAAAGAAATACCTTTGGTGGAAAAACAAATCTGGTCACATTGCCAACTTTAAAAGCCTATACAAAAAATTATGCCACCAGATAAAGACTGAATGCACCAATTATCACATTAAGCAAGAAGAAAACTTTCTATGCACCAATTCCACCTGCGCTTTCTACAAATTTATAAACAACAAACTTAAAGACTCAAGGTCCATCCCACCCCTGAAAGAACCTAATGGTAAAGACTGCAATGATGACACCATTAAAGCCAACCTCTTTAACACATTCTTTGGCTCAGTATTTGTAAACAGCAATGAATCATGCCCAGTATTTCCTAGCTGAACCACAGACAACTACAATGATCTAATACATATCACTTTTACAGAAGACAATGTTGAAAAAGCACTACGCAATCTAAAACAATCTCTATCTATTGGACCGGATGGAATATGTGCCTACTTCTGAAAAAAGCTATCCACTGCCATAGCAGAACCTCTAAGCATAATATTTGAAAAATCTTTCAGGATCAGCTCCTTGCCAAACCTATGGTTACTAGGCATGGTCATCCCCATCTTCAAAAAGGGAGACCCCAGCCTAGTTGAAAATTACAGACCAATCTCTTTATGCTGCATCACCTGTAAAGTCATGGAATCAATTATTAACCAATCCATTATCCTCCACTTAGAGACAAACAACCTACTCTCTAATAAACAATTTGGTTTCAGAACAAAACTATCCTGCAATCTGCAACTCTTACACTGCAAGAACATTTCGACTACACAACTCGATCAGGGCAAAGCAATAGACATAATCTACATAGACTTCTGTAAAGCCTTTGAATCAGTGGTACATGACAAACTACTCCTAAAACTAAAATCTTATGGCATCTCCGAAAACCTGCATAACTGGATAGATGCATTCCTGTCAAACAGGCAACAAATGGTCAAAATAGAGAACACCCTATCAAATCCTGTACCTGTCAACAGTGGTGTCCCCCAAGGCAGCATTCTAGGACCAACTGTCTTTATACTTCACATAAATGACGTCTGTGATCATATTAAGAGCAACTGCATTCTTTTTGCTGATGATGTAAAGCTATTCAACATCACTGACAATACTGCTGCCCTTCAAAATGACCACAACTATGGACCACTAAGAATGGTCAAACAAATGGCAACTTCACATCTCAACAAACAAATGCTCTGTCTTACATATCGGCAAAACAAAAATCAGAAAATAAAATACAAGCTGAATAATCAAGACTTTGTTGATAACCCCAACTATGTCAAGGACCTTGGAGTACTCATCTCTAATGATCTAAGTGCTAGAGCCTACTGTAACCAAATAGCCAAAAAGGCATTAATAGTTGTTAACCTAATCTTGCGTAGCTTTTTCTCCGGTAATATCACACTACTAACTAGAGCATACAAAACATTTGCTAGACCAATACTTGAATACAGCTGATCAGTCTGGAATCTGCATTACATATCAGATATTAATACAGTCGAGAAAGTCCAGAACTATTTTATGAGAAGAGTTCTCCACTCCTCTACTCATAGCAGAATACCTTATGCCACCAGACTTGAAATTCTAGACCTAGACAACTTAGAAATACGTTGCCTTCGGACCGATCTGCAGGTGAATCTCGAAAAATTAGAATATTGTGCAAAAGTTCATTTATTTCAGTAATACAGCTTAAAAGGTGAAACATATATATGGAATAGACTAATTATATGCAAAGCAAGATAGTTCAAGCTGTGATGTGTCATAATTGAGATAATTATGGCTTACAGCTCACAAAAACCCCAAATCCACAATCTCAGAAAATTAGAATATTATGAAAAGGCTCAATATTCTATGCTCAAAGTGTCCCACTCTAATCAGCTAATTAAGCCATAACACCTGCAAAGTGTTCCTGAGCCTTTAAATAGTCTCTCAGTCAGGTTCAGTAGGAATCGCAATCATGGGAAAGACTGCTGACCTGACAGTTGTGCAGAAAACCATCATTGACACCCTCCATAAGGAGGGAAAGCCTCAAAAGGTAATTGCATAAGAAGTTGGATGTTCCCAAAGTGCGGTATCAAAGCACATTAATAGAAAGTTATGTGGAAGGGAAAAGTGTGAAAGAAAAAGGTGCACAAGCAGCAGGGATGACCGCAGCCTGGAGAGGATTGTCAGGAAAAGGCCATTCAAATGTGTTGGGGACTTTCACAAGGAGTGGACTGAGGCTGGAGTCAGTGCATCAAGAGCCACCACACACAGACAGATCCTGCTCATGGGCTTCAAATGCCGTATTCCTCTTTTCAAGCTGCTCCTGAACAACAAACAACGTCAGAAGCGTCTTACCTGGGCTAAAGAAAAACAGAATTGGTCTGTTGCTCAGTAGTCCAAAGTCCTCTTTTCTGATGAGAGCAACTTTTGCATCTCATTTGGCAACCAAGGACCCAGAGTCTGGAGGAAGAATGGAGAGGCACATACTGCAAGATGCTTGAAGTCCAGTGTGAAGTTTCCACAGTCTGTGTTGATTTGGGGAGCCATGTCATCTGCTGGTGTTGGTCCACTCTGATTCATTAAGTCCAGGGTCGACGCAGCCGTCTACCAGGAGATTTTGGAGCACTTCATGCTTCCTTCCACAGATGAGCTTTATGGGGATGCTGACTTCATTTTCCAGCAGGACTTGGCACCTGCCCACACTGCCAAAAGCACTAAAACCTGGTTCAATGACCGTGGGATTACTGTGCTTGATTGGCCATCAAACACTCCTGACCTGAACACCATAGAGAATCTATGGGGTATTGCCAAGAGAAAGATGAGAGACATGAGACTGAACAATGCAGAAGAGCTGTAGGCTGCTATTGAAGCATCCTGGTCTTCCATAACACCTCAGCAGTGCCACAGGCTGATAGCTTCCATGCCACACCACATTGAGGCAGTAATTGCTGCAAAAGGGGCCCAAACCAAGTACTGAGTACATATGCATGCTTCTACTTTTCAGAGGTCCGATATTGTTCTATGTACAATCTTTGTTTTATTGATTGCATGTAATATTCTAATTTTCTGAGATTGTGGATTTGGGGTTTTCATGAGCTGTATGTCATAATCATCACAATTATGACAAATCATGGCTTGAACTATCTTGCTTTGCGTGTAATGAGTCTATCTCATATATTAGTTTCACCTTTTAAATTGCATTACTGAAATAAATGAACTTTTGCACGATATTCTAATTTTTCGAGTTTCACCTGTAAGTATAGTACTTAAAATTATCTACTGCAATGTCTTACCTGTGCTGTCCCAGCCAGTCTATGAGAGTTGGATAGTTTCTTTGGAATTGTGAGCTGTCCCCTTAAGGGAATGCATCATGGTAAATGTAGTTAAAGGTATCCTGGGAAATGTAGTTCATCTCATGTGGTTACATCTGTAATCCTGATTGGTCACTGAATTGACCCTTGGTGGGTTAAGGGAGTTTTCCTCATTCTTTGTCTGAACTCTCTACCTCATAGCATCTTCCTTCTATTGCTACGAGATGGGTTAGGAGATAACCATCTTTCACGTACAAGGCAGATATACAAAGGATTGGTCATTAAAGAAGAACTTCATCATAAATGTGAGTTTGAAGATACCTGATGTACCAATAAATGAACTTTGTTATGGAAGCTTTGTTGAGTTATCAATCTGCATCTGCACAGCTATAAATCTAGCTCTGTGGAAGAAACAGAACAGTGAAAAATGAATTCTAACTCATCAGAAAAGCAAAAATTTATTAATTTGGATTTGTTATAAAGCAACGTGATATTGAAGCCAGGAGTGAATGTGCAATGTTGATCTGAACCTGCATCTCTCATCCTTTCTCTCTCTCTCTCTCTCTCTTTGGGAGCAACAGAACTTTCTGCATGCTGTTTGGAAGGTGGCAGGTGTTGGGATTCCCCTACATGTTACAAACAAAGAGAACCAGTAACCCACCCACCCATCCCTTCTCCATTTACGCTAGAGACTTTCCAAATATCCTACGCTCTGGCTTTCAAAGGCTATCAAGTTTGTTACTGAGGCAGGATTTCTTTGTCTCTGTATCAAGCCAGGAAAGGGCAACTTCCCCTCCTTTCTCATCAGCAAAAGATTTGCTGTGTCTCAAATTACACCTCCCAACTGGAAGAGTCCATTTGTAAAACAAAAGGAGGAGCCAGATTTTACCCGTCTGCCCTGCTACAGCTTTAGCAACTGGGGACAATCTGCTATCTTTTTCTTCCCTTTTTCCTTCTGACACAAATACTGCATCTAGCTCACCAGAAGCTTCAAAGGAAGTCAGTCATTAAAATACCTCCTCAGAACCCTTTATCCTAAACTCTCTACATGCTGTTTGCATGGTGGGAGGGGCTGGAGTTCCCCACATGCTACAAACAAAGAGCTTTCCAACCCACCCCACTCTTCTCTGCTCAACTTTCAAAGCCTATTTCACTGCTAGAAGGAATCCCTCCCCTTCTTTCTCTATCCACCCACAGATGATCAAGAGTCTGTCTGGATTACAAAGAGGAATTTTAACAGGACTCTGTAAGATTTTTGAATCTGGTACTCAAAGAAAAGTCTCCCTGAGTTTCCAATATGTGTTTGCATTGATACCTCCTTTTGAAATTATTGTGAACATTTAATCAATTTATTTCAAATATTCCAAGATTACCTATAACCTACCAGCTCCATCTGGTGGTCAAGAAGAAATTTACAGTGAAGTCATTTATTTTCCTTTCAAAGTGGGCAAGAGAATTCCCCCCTCCCTTTCTCTTCAGCCCCCTTCTGGTGGTCAACAAAAATTTTTTTTTCTCCTTATGTGATTTTTTTTTCACAGTTTCTCAAATATTGACCAGAGTGATTATGAAACTATTGTGCACCATTTAATCAACTTAATTCAAAGGTTCCAAGAGTAACTGCAACCTTATATGGGCATAGCAACAGCATCTTCCAGGCCCTCTGCTGCCACTTTGTGAAGCAAGTGACCCTTATAGGCATATTTCTGCATATTTCCTCGATCACAAGCAGCTTCTTCCCACCACTCAATGAAAGCCTCCTCCAACCACCCTAAATCGGGTAGATCACAGGCAGATTCTAGTATCTCATGCCTATTCTCTGCTGCTGGCTCCCACCATCCTTTCCAGAACATCCTCCCATCATAGA
Source organism: Notechis scutatus (assembly GCF_049901735.1). Classification (NCBI taxonomy): domain Eukaryota; kingdom Metazoa; phylum Chordata; class Lepidosauria; order Squamata; family Elapidae; genus Notechis; species Notechis scutatus. Next base: position 262,553,447 of record NC_142009.1, on the reverse strand, counting down.
GGCACATCTCAGTCTTCCAAAGCAGCAACTTATGCTGAACGGGCTGCAGAAGCTGAAGTAGACGCTGCAGTAGCAGATGCAGAGCTATGCGTCACAGAGGAGGTGACATGGCAGAAGGCGACAGTAGTGGCTCATCAAGCAGAAATAGCCAAAGCCAGGCAAACACCAGGCAGAAATAGCCAAAGCCCAGGCCAAATAACAGGCAGAAATGGCCAAATTGGAGTTGGCCGAACAGCGAAGAGACTCAACAACAAAGACGGCACGGACTGCAGCATGGCGGAAGATAGCCAACAACTCCTCCCTCCAATTCAACCTCGAAGACTTGGGAGAAGAGAGCCCAGATACACAGGTCAAAGCCTATGTAGATGAGCAGCACTCACTTTGCAACGATCAGATGCAACCGCCTCAGTTGGCTAGTAGTCTCCCACAACCAGAGAAACACAGGTTTTAATCTCAACCACAGACTCTACATGATAGTTACACTACTGACGTACGACCTAAAATACGAGATTCACTTCCCTCCAACAGCAAACCTTCCCCAACTGGTGTTAGAGATTCTCTTCCCAGCACCAGCAACCCTACTGCCACATCTCATGCCCTGCTGGCCGAGTAACTTAGCCCACCAGTGCTCACACCAACTTCTCAACAAGTTGACCTGCAACCAATCACAACTACCACTCTCAATCCACAGGCAGCAGCATTCCTGCCACCCAGCTCCCAGGCACGACAAGGTAGCCGTGCCCAACAAACACAGAAGTGTGACGCTCGTCCCTCTTCCCCAGTATGGGAGGACGACATCCTCCATAAGTACTGGAAAGAGGGCTACAACCCGTCGTTGACTTTCAACCCAAACCCACCCTACGAGAATCCAGGGGAGAACCCTCTACGTCAATACCTCCCCCCAACTCAGCAAATGCTGAAGATTACTGGAGAAACTTGGCTGTACAGAGTGGATAAATTTGCACGCCAGTGGAGTTCGCAGATTCTCTGACAAGCCAGGCAACAAATATCTAGTTTGGAAGAAACTTCCAGGGTTCACACCTGAACCCTGATGAGATAATTGGACACTTGATAGCATGGCTAGGGCCACAGTCTTCTGAAATACCGAGGGCAATTTTGCAATCCCACTTAGACGACCTGGCCGCTGCCCTACGGTTATCATGGAAAAGGCTTGATGAACTGTATGGCACTCCCGAAGACGTAGAAGCAACACTCCTAGATAGCCTCAACAATTTCCCTAAAATTCCTATTGACAAGCCTCACCGAATCATAGACCTTGCTAATATACTTGTCCAGCTGAGAACAGCACAACGGGATCCCAACTTACTGACACTAGCCTGTCTCGATCACGTTGACTTACAGAACAAAATTATTCAGAAACTCCCGCAGGTATTAATTGAAAAGTGGCTCCAGTTGACTGATACCTTCATGGCCAAGGGTTGTCACTGCTTTGTACCCTTCACATCTCTTGAAGAATTCATCTCCCACCAAGCTACAGTGTGCAACACACACAGAGCTCATGGACTCAGAGCTGTTAGTCCTCCTAATACCAGAAGATACAACAGCAACCAAAAATCGCCCTCAGGCCCTATACATACCACCAGAGAAAGACTCTTCATAGTTGCCCATGACACCAAGATCGACTCCTCCTCCACACACAGTTGGGGAGAGACTTCATCCCATTCACCCCAAGTTAGATCTCCCACTACAAGAAGAAACCAGTTTTGTCCTATGCACAACACTCGTCACTCGCTGAACAGTTGCACTGGGTTTGCAGCGAAATCACCGTTCCAACAAAAAGAATTGCTAAGAGAGTACCAATACTGCTACATGTGTTGCAAATCCAAACATTTGCCTGAATACTGCACAACCAAAGTGCAATGTCACATCTGCAAAAGTGACCAACACCTGACCGCACTACATCCAGACGACGAGCCACCATGGCAGATACCTCGTAACCCTCCTTTGGACAAGGAGCCACAACATAACACAGAAGCATGCAGTGCTCCTCGGCAGACTACGAACCGCAACCAAAACCATACATGAGTGTAAACTGCACAACACTGTGTGCTGCCTCACTGTCCCCTCGTTCATGTCTTCCCATCTGCTTATCCAAAATGTACCCTGAAGGACGCCCCGGAGATGCCGTGAAAATGTACATACAGATAGACACTCAAGGCACCTGTACCCTGGCCAGACCCGCATTGTTCGACCTCTTTGAGGTGCAACAGGCCAAACTTCCCTTCACCGTATCAACATGCCATGGACCAAGAAGCACGGTGGGGAAGAGAGCTACTGGACTTTGTATAGAGTCATTAGATGGAAGTACCTGATTCCCAGTACCACCCATATTTGAATGCGATGGCATACCAAACAAACGTAGTCAGTTTGCAACACCTGAGGTCATAAGTAGTATGCCTCACCTACAGCACCTTGCTCATCACTTTCCCGCTCTAGATCCTGAGGCTGATATCATACTCTTGCTGGGAAATAATGCCCTACGTGCCTTTCTCTTCTCTGAGTCAGTCGGCGGTCCCGTAGATGGCCCAGTGGCCATCAAATCTCCACTAGGATGGGGGATCGTAGGAATTGTCATCGACACCCAGATGCAGTCTCCAACCCTGGCAAATACCTTAGTACCATCCATTCCACCTGCCTTCCGATGCCCTTTAGCACCACCAAAAACAAGAATGAAGTTCTAGCCTCAAAGGCTGCCACCGATCAGTACATGTTTGCTAGAACACCCTAACCGGCTGCCAACAACCACCAGACATCCACTAAGACATGCACCAAACTTGATTGCAGGAAATACGACTTCAGCAATAGAGTGGTCAATGTCTGGAATACTCTACCCGACTCTGTAGTTTCTTCCCCAAACCCCAAAAACTTTAACCTTAGACTGTCTACTATTGACCTCACCCCTTTCCTAAGAGGTCTGTAGGGGGCGTGCATAAGCGCACCAACGTGCCTACCGTCCCTGTCCTATTGTTTCTCTTATTCTTTTATTTTTCTTATATGTACCCATTTCATTTATTCACAACTATGTATACACTTATACTTATTATCTTGTAAACAATTGGCAAATCAAATAAATAAATCAAATAAATAAATAAATAAGACACTCTACACAGGCATATGCCTCTGCAACGCCCTTTTCAACAGCTTCCCGACGCCCTTTGACACCGTGGAAGCAAGAGTACCGTTACAACCCTAAAAGGCCACCAGAGGTGACCACCAGACTTTCACATTTGCCACCAAGAGTTCCTCTACACCCTAAAAGGCTGCCAGAGGTGGCCAGCAGACTTGCACCAAGAGGCCGAAAGTGAAGATTGAACCTCAAGCTTTGCATGTTTTGCTTTGTTTTATGCTTTATTAATGTTTATCTTTTTTCTTAGTTATATAGTTAACTGTTGATCTTAGTTATATAGTTATATGCTTTTCAGTTAGTATAACTGTTTACTGCTTATCTTAGTTTATAGTTAATTTTTTTCTCTCTCTTCTTTTAATAGTGGAATTTACAATTCCAGGTGGGGAGTGTGCTGTCCCAGCCAGTCTATGGGAGTTGGACAGTTACTTAGGAATTGTGAGCTGTCCCCTTAAGGGTTCTTATAAAGGTATCCTGAGAAATGTAGTTCATCTCACGTGGTTACATCTGAAATCCTGATTGGTCACTGAATTGACCCTTGGTGGGTTAAGGGAGTTTTCCTCAGTCTTTGTCTGAACTCTCTACTTCATGGCATCTTCCTTCTATTGCTATGAGATGGGTTAGGACATAACCATCTTTCACATACAAGGCAGATATACAAAGGATTGGTCATTAAAGAAGAACTTCATCATAAATGTGAGTTATGAAGATACCTGATGTACCAATAAATGAACTTTGTTATGGAAGCTTTGTTGAGTTATCTATCTGCACAGCTATAAATCTAGCTCTGTGGAAGAAACAGAACATTACCTGTCAATGAATATTTCAGCTTCAACCACTACAATACAAGAGTACACAATAGATACAAAACAAAAGGTAAACTGCACCAAACTTGATTGCAGGAAATATGACTTTAGCAACAGAGTGGTCAATGTCTGGAATACTCTAGCTGACTCTGTGGTCTCTTCCCCAAACCCCAAAAACTTTGACCTTAGACTGTCTACTATTGACCTCACCCCTTTCCTAAGAGGTCTGTAGGGGCGTGCATAAGTGCACCAACGTGCTTACCATCCCTGTACTATTGTTGTTGTTTTTAATTCGTATCCATTTCATGTATTCATAACCATGCTTATACTTATACCTGTTATCTAATACTTGCTTGACAAATAAATAAAATAAGGATAAAATAAAACAAAAATGAAGCTATCCCAAAGATCTTATGCCGAGGCTAAAAATAAGCTCTGTAAGCAGACTCTTTTGGAACTGCTTATAATTTAATGGGTAGGGGAAAAGGGGAGAGTCCTTCTGGATTTATTGTTCTTAAAATATCTGAACAGTAGAATAATTTTTGAAAAGAAAGAAAGAACCCTATATTCTTCCCGTGTATAATTACAATTCGCTATTTCAGCAAGCACCTTGCTTTTTATTTTAATGCTCTTGATTTCTTTTTCAACCCTTTATTTCATAAATGCTTTGAAAATAATGTCTTGTCAGATTGGGCTTCTTTAGAGAGATGGGCTAAAGTCTTCCTTTAAAAATGTCCACATTTGATGTATCTAAAAAACTTTTCTGGTTCAAAGTGTTCTTTTATTTTTGGAGATAATTTTTAAAATTTATTTATATGGGGAACAGGTAATATATTTTGTACATATGTTGATAGAAGAGATTATTTATAGCTCAGGGTGGAAATGAAAAATCCTTAGTGGTCTAAGAGCTTGGTTGTTTTCTTGCAGATATTTCATTACCCAACTAAGTAACATCATCAGTGCTGGTAGGGAGTAGGGTTTGCTCTCAATTTTACATTCTAGTGCAGGGCTGTCAAACTTGCAGCCCAGATATGGCTTGGATGTGCCATGCACTGGCCATGCCCATGCCTGGTTTAGTGAAGGCAAAAAACCAATGACAATGCCATGATGATGCAAGTTTGGCATTGCCCTGACACCCCTGTTCTAGTGGCTTGCCCTGTCAGTATTGTTGGGTATGGTCTTGTGGTGCTTTGGTTGGGCTGTTTGTTGTTAGATTCTTTAGCAGTTCCTTGACTGGGGTATTGTTTGCTTCTTGATCATTAGCCTAATTACTTATCAACACTGACAGGGCAAGCTATTAAAATATAAAATGAGGAAATAAAAACCTTTTCCCTACAAGTACTGATGATGTTTATCTAGTTCGGGTAATGAAATATCTGCAAGAAAACAACCAAACCCAGAGACCACTAAGGACCTTCATTGTATATACAGTATATGATTGCCAGGACAGATCCTTAATTTTACAACAGAAGGCAAACTGAAACTGCCTGATGACCTGGAGGGGAAAGAGACAAATAACAAAACCATATATGGATCATTTTGAATATTTGAAATATTCTGATGAACATAATTTGAAATAATAGAATAGAATTTGAAATACCCTGCTGTGAAATATAATCAATATATGAGCATAATAAAGAATATTATTTATGTTAAAAAGTGCTATTATCAACAGAAATAGATGGGCTTGGAGTTCCTTTAAAATGTGGAATTTAAAGGTCCCAAATCAGCCCACAGTAATGTTACACCATGTTCTTATCAGATGCTACCTTCTGATTGTAAAGTTCACTCAGAGACATTTTATTTGATTAATTCTAATTTGGATGAAGTCAGGAAACTATTTCTTCAAGTCCAACAGGTATTTGGCAAATACATTGGCAAGCCTGTATTTCAAATTCTATTTTAATTCAGCCTTCCCACCATTAGTAAGATGAAACCCGATAAAGAGAAAAGTAAGTTATCCCAACGTTTTTAGAAAGAAGGGAATTAAGAAATTATCTCCCAGAGTCACAGTTTCACTCATGCACAATTGTGTTACTAACAATAAGTTGTTATTTATAATCAGCACAATTAACTTTAATCAGAGCAGAAGCCAGGCATCTGAGGAAGTGAGATCAGCCTAATGAGTAGCTGTTCCACTTCAGTTCACTTCATTAGATCTGAGTGAAGCTCTAGTCTTTGCTTGATTGTGACTCTGCTTGACGTTAACACTTTGCAAAAGCCATTCTCTTTTTCATAGCCCACAGCAAGACGCTGTATAAGAATCAAACTAATCAATCTGAACTCAGTACATAAGAGTGAACTACAGAGAAGCAATCTGGACTGTACAAATAACCAAATTTTGGGCCTAGGCAACCTGGGTTCAGCCTTTAAGATGTTAACCAAATAGCCTGAAGCAGCCAAACCCATTGATTTCAACAGGAGAGAACAACTCATATGCCCACTTGATCAATGTCAATTCCTTAAGGTCAATAGGATTTACAGAACTTCTGTGATGTACCCATGATTAAGTGTTGCCATGATTTTATGTCCAGACCCAATTGTCAACATCAAGGGAAAATCAGCTGGTTTGATTTTTCAGGCATGTTCCATTTAAAAGGTATAAAATATTAAATAAGATTCACAATTGTGGTCCTGTTCAACAAATAAAGCAAAATATTTAGTCCAAAAAAGCACATTAAAAGTATGATTTTGGAGTTACCACATTTTGGGGGTTTTAGTTAAACACACAGAGATGCATAAAATTTCATTTTAAAAAAAAGAAAGTTAAACACTTATATTCAAACATTTGAGTTTTTCTAAGAAAGAATACTTCAATAATAACATGAATGACTTTCAAATAGAGCTGATGTGCTTATGTATTCTGTCATCTTGGTAATTTGGCATTAATAAATACAGTATTTAAGGAGTTTCTAATGTAGGCCAAGGGAATCCATTTCTTTCAAAAATTCATCCTGGATTGGAATTATCAGGAATAGAGTTTTATAATGTAGGTTTTGACACCATTAAATAAATATTTAAAAAAAACAATAATATTAGCAATAATATTACAGAATTTAAAATATAAAATAGATGTTTCAATGCTTAATACTCTATTTCCATTAGATTCCTGCAAACAGTATGATACCTTTTTTAATTTAAAAATTGTGAGTGTTTCTTCTCCTGAGACCATGTCCCAGGGAAAAATATTAACATGAGCAAATGGAATGAGCCTCCGTGCAAGTAGAAATGAAGAAGATCAGGTGTGTGGTGTTCTCTAAGGTTGAACGTTTCCAGAAGCTTTTTCTCATTTTGTTGTCAGTACCAACCCCATAATAATAAGCAGTTTTACAAATTGACAGATTTATCATTCTGACATGCAATTTTCTGTGTACCTTTTTCAAAGCCCCAGTTAAGCGATGAAGATATTTCTATTTGTATCTGAATTGATTATGAAGCTGCACAGATATTTGCTTGGTATTCAGATTATTTTCCCAAACCCCAACCATCATCTATAACTTTTCCTTATGAAAGTATCATTAGATTAAAACCTGAAATAAGTATGTTATTCTTTGGAACTAAATTCATTGGAAATATTACAGGCCAACTTTAATAGAAAAAAGAAGGTGTATCGACACTATAGGAAAACATTTTTATTTTAATCTGGCCAAGATTTTGACTTTGTTCAATACCTCTTCTTACTTATTTATAGTATCTTTCATTGCATTTCATTTTTTAAGTTCTATTTTCTAAATCTGAGAGCTCTGAATCTTGGCATATGAGATTAATTTAAATTAACTAGCCTTCTGATATGCTGTCGCATTTAGATTTATAAAGAACTGACATGATGATAGGAAATAAGACCTAGAGTGGCAAAAGCTTCCTTGAGACAAGAAGAAAAGCCCAATGTACTGCTTTCTCTCATATCTTAAATGTATTTTATCTTCAGCAAGCTCTCACAGAACTTTAATAAGACTTTATCTTTTTGCAACTTCTAAAGCTGATGGACAGTGCCTAGCCCAAAGTCACTCAGCTGGCTTTATGTCTAATTTATGTCTATTTAACAGTTTCTAGCCTGGTGCCTTACCCATTATACAATATTGTATAACAATTTTAAAGTTGGTTTCCAGTTAAGCTCAGAATTAAGAAATGTCTAGTACAATAGGAGTAGAACATAGGAAACTCCAATAGTATGATCAGCATAGTCCTTGCTATAAGACAGAAGTTAAACTGAACTCTTAAAGATGATACCCCTTAAGATCTGCCATCTCAATCTTATTTAGCAATTTTGTCAATCACATCAAATAAAAATCTACTGACAAAATTTTCAACAAACTTGGATGGAATTCTAAGGGGATAATGTTACTGTGGCTCTTGGGGCATCTAATAAGAAACATATCCAGACTCTAGTTTTACACAAACAAAAACCATTTTATTACATGCAGTAGTACTGTAAAAATACAGTGTCACATAAATACAAAAGTCACTATAAATAAGAGTAGGTAACTCAGTGGAATGAATCCCATCATGTCTTGGAGAAAGGCTTGTTCAGTGACAGAAGATTACACAATAGAGTAAGTAGAATGCATAATTAAGCAAATCAATTTTTTCCCTACACTTGGCAAAATGTTCCCACAATCTCTGCAAAAGTCTTTTGTAATAGTCTAGATGTTTAATCTTTTTTAAGTCATATTTCCATCCTCCTCCTCCTCCTCCTCCTCCTCCTCCTCCTCCTCCTCCTCCTCCTCCTCCTCCTCCTCCTCCTCCTCCTCCTCCTCCTCCTCCTCCTCCCCCCAGGTATTCAAACCTTCCTCTTCCCCCATCCAATTCATTTTGGGTGATTTTCTAGCTATTGAAATTTCTCTTTCTGCATCGGCTGAGTATGTTAATCAATCCCCTGGATCTTCCCTTGTTAGTTGCAGCAAATGGAAACCCAGCTGGGCAAAGTGCTTTGGCAAGAAAAAAAGTATCCTGCATTTTTCTTTTTTTACCTCTTCCTTATTAATTCATATTATTCCCTCTTCTTTAAAATACATTTTTACCTCTTGGTCCATTTATCTCCTTAGGCTATTTTTTTTCCCTAAGCTAACCTTTTCTTTCCCCCCTTTTTAAGATTATACCTCTAGACCAGGGGTGTCAAACTCGTGTCATCATGGCAGCATCAGTTGATGTATTGGGATTTTTTCCCCCTTTGCTAAACTGGGCAGGGGTGGAGCCAGCACATGATGCATATGGCCCATGGGCCATGAGTTTGACACCTCTGCTCTAGACTAAATATATGTGAATCTCTCTGCTTGTCTGTGTTACATAGCAGAGTATCTGTCCCTAATTCATTTCTTATTTCTACCTCCTGATCATTCCCAAAAGGGGGAAGGGCTCAGTTGTGCAGATGCACTTCCCATTTTGACTTTTTTGACATATGCCCTGCAGTGGATACTCTTACTCTCTGTTCTTTCCTCACTACATATTACCCTGCATGTAGCTTGTTATGCAGCTAAACCCACCTATCCTCCAATAAAATTGTGCATAGATCTGGATATTATTAAGGGAACAGGATGGGCAAAATTGGGAAAGTTAGAAATCAGAGGTGGTATTCAGAAGGTTCTGACCAGTTCTGGAGAACTGGTAGCGGAAATTTTGAGTAGTCCGGAGAACTGGCAAATACCACTTCTGACTGGAGATTTTATAGTACCCTTCCCCTGCCACACCCACCAAGTCATGTCCACAGAACCGGTAGTAAAAAAGAAAAATGAATCCCGTCACTGATAGTGTTATGTTTGGAGGAGTGGGCGTAATAACTGAGACAAGGCATCTGTAGTGACACAACTCTTTAATAGTGACTTCAGAACAGAGCAACCAACTTGGGCAGCAGCAGCTCTTTTATAGAGCTGGCTGCTGCCGCAATAACCAATGAGAACGAGTTTAACCGCACTTAGTCTTCCAATCCGGGATGGCTGCTGTCAGCCAATCAGGTTAGCCGAAGGCAGCCAATCATGATCGCTTACTTGCAGACCAATCCGAACTGCAGGTTTACGAGCCTGCAGTTGGAGCGAAGCTCGAAGAGTTTTTAATAATGAGTTTATTTAGTTAGTTCATAACACCCCTCCCCCCTAGGTTCCGTCTGAGGGGTGGAGTGACATATTCTCGCAAATAGACAGGCCGTTTTACCTGCCTATTTGATTTCCGCTGTTCTACCGCTTTCCGTTCAGGTTCTGTTGGATCGTTTGTAGAACCGGGTGGTGATGACGGTTCCACAGTCTCGCTGGGTGAATCAAAGCTGTTTCCTTGGCCGTTTTCTGGGTCCTCTGGGCTTGCTTCTCTGACTGGGCTGCTATTTGGCGAGGCCGTCCCTCGGCTCGGGCTTCCGTTGGGTGGTGAGTATCCCCTGGCTGGTTGTACCGTCTGCTGGGCTTTGCTGATTGGGTTCTCTGTTATTTCTATTTCGGCCCCCTCGTCTTCCCTTCCCCCCCAGTTGGAAAATCAGGGGGTGAGAGAGAGTTAGGCGCCAAATGGGAACGAAGTTGGTCTATATGGCGCTTCCACAGTTTGCCGTCAATTGTCTGTAAACGGTACGATCTGGGGCCTGTTAGCTGCATGATGGTAGCGGGGACCCACAATGGGTCAGCCGAGAAGTTTTTTGCAAAAACTAAATCGCCTATCTTGAACTCACGACACTTGCTGCTGGAACCGCAAGGTTTTTCTGGCGTGTAGGTTGGGTGTAGGCGATCGAGGTGTGAGCGAAGTTTCCGGCCCATCAAGAGTTCGGCCGGGATTCTGTTCGTGGTGCTGTGCAGCGTGATGTGTTGAAGAAGAAGCATCCTGTTTATCTTGTCGTCGATATTGCCATGTTCCATTTTGTGCAGTGTTTTTTTAATGAATTGTACCATACGCTCGGCCCTGCCATTGGCCGCAGGGTGAGCCGGCGAAGTTAAGGCATGGAGGATGCCCCGGTCCACTAGGTATTGCTCGAATGCAAGGGCAGTGAACTGGGGGCCATTATCCGAGACTAAAACGTCCGGCAGTCTGTGCGTAGCGAATAGTCTATTTAACTTTTTAGCGACGGCTTCTGTTGTGGTGCTTTTCATGTTGTGGACTTCGAGCCAGTTTGAATAGGCATCCACCGTTATTAGAAAAGTGTGTCCCTTGGTGGGTCCCACAAAATCAATGTGGATGCGGGACCAGGGGCCACGAGGTGGATCCCATTCGGTTGGAGGTGCCTTCGGTGGACAGCGCGGATTTCCTGGCACTTGTGGCATGTGGCCACCCAGGCTTCTATTTGTTTATCGATACCCGGCCACCACGTGTAACTTCTCGCTAATGCCTTCATCCGCACGATGCCTGGATGACCGTCGTGCAATAGTTTTAGGACGCTGTGTTGTAATTTTTCAGGAATGATGACTCTGTCTCCCCACAAAACGCAGCCCTTCTGTGAGAACAATTCCGTTTGTCGGTTTTTAAATGGTGTGAAGATGTTGTCGGGTTCGTTGTCAGGCCAGCCTCGTTCCACCCAGCTGAGGACCCGAGCCAATGTGGGGTCCTTCTTTGTTTCCGCTGCGATGTCTCGTGCAGTCAAGGGTGGCGAAGGGAGGGTTTCGATCTGGAGCGCCATAAGGGTTGGATCTGGATCGTCTATGGCTTCCGGCAGCGGAGAACGGCTCAATGCGTCAGCGTGGGGAATGGCTTTCCCCGGGCAGTGTAGCAGTTGATAACCATATGCGGCTAAGAACTCTGACCAACGGGTCATCCTTGGTGATAAGATGTGGGGAGTAGGCTTGTCCCCTGCTAATATGCCAAGCAGTGGCTTGTGGTCGGTTATTATAGTAAACGGCCGTCCATAAACATATTCATGGAAACGTTTAATAGTGGCTACAATAGCAAGAGCCTCTTTATCGAGTTGGCTATAGTTCCTTTCAGTCTTTGATAATGTTCGGGAAAAGAAAGCAATAGGTGCCTCATTGCTGTTTGGTAGGACATGGCTTAAAATGGCTCCCACCCCGAACTGCGAGGCGTCACACGTGACTGTTAAAGGCAAAGTCTCGTTATACTGCATTAATACAGTGTCAGAGGTCAAAAGATCTTTTACTTGCTGGAACGCTCGTTCTTCCCGTTGTCCCCAGACCCAGGAAGCTTTCTTGTCTAGCAGACGATGTAGGGGCTCAGCTACAGTCACCTTCTGGGGCAAGAAGATATTATAAAAGTTAATGAGTCCCAGGAAGGCTTGGAGGTCCGTTTTATTCCTAGGTCTGGGGGCGTTTTTTATGGCTGTTACTTTTTTTTCGGTAGGATGAATTCCCTTTTTATCAAGGAGGTACCCCAGGAATTCAACCCTCTCAGTACAAAGTTGACACTTGTCTCTCTTTACCTTTAACCCGGCGTCTTTGAATTTTTGGAGAACCGCTCTGAGTCGGGTCTCCAACACGTCTCTAGTGGGGGCAGCTATCAAGACATCATCGAAATAAGGCACGACCCCTTTTATGCCTTGCAGCAATCGCTCCATCAGGCTTTGAAAAATGCCTGGTGCTACACTCACACCGAACTGGAGCCTATTACATTTAAATGCACCTCTGTGCGTGACGATAGTCTGGGCCTCAGCAGTCTCTGCATCTACGGGTAGTTGCTGGTATGCCTGGGCAAGGTCCAATTTTGCAAAGATTTTTCCGCCGCCCAGGGAGTGAAGCAGATGTTGAACCACCGGTACAGGATAAGTGCTTTGCTGAAGCGCGTGGTTTAGGGTGGCTCGATAATCCCCACAAATTCTTATCGATCCATCCGGTTTTATGGGTGTTACAATCGGGGTTTCCCAACGGCCGTGATCGATTGGTTCTAACACCCCTTGGGCTATCAATTTGTCCAATTGTTCATCAATCTTTGGTTTGAGTGCGAAGGACACTCGACGAGGCTTAAGGCGTATGGGCGCAACATCGGGGCTGAGGCTAAACGATATGGGGGACACTTTGTACTTGCCTAGCTTTTCTGTGAATACGTCCTGGAACTCCTGGATGAGAGCGGCTTCCCAGTCACTGCTCCCGGTCTGGTGAATGCCGGCTAGTTCAATCCCCAGTGGAGCGAACCACTGTAAGCCCAACAAACTGGGCCGGTCTCGATCTACGATGGTAAGAGGTAGAGTTGCTGTGTGGTCTTTAAAGGAGACCTGGATGTGGCGGGATCCGGCAACTGGAATTCGGTTTCCCTGATAGTCCCTTAATATGACTTTCTGGGTGCTGAGGTCTTGATGACGGATGTCAGGGATCAGCTGTTTGAAAGTCCACCATGAGACCATTGATAGGGATGAACCCGAGTCTACTTCCATTACGCATGGACAATTCTCAATGGCGACCCTCTTTCCGCAGAAACGGCAGAGTGCGTCGAGGAATTTGCAATCAGCTCATGGGTGATTTGCCCCACAACCGGTGCATTGACGCGAAGGTTTTTGGCTTCGCTGGTCTCGCTGGTCGCGCTCTGACCGGAGTCGGTTTACCTCTTCTTCCTCACTATCCGATGGGAATTCGAGGTCTTCATGGTGCGCCGTTGCTGAGTGCTTTTCTGGGAAAGGCGAAGTATCATTGGCGAGTTGACGGAGCGGTGCATTGGTGCGGCGCATTCGAGTGGCCGACTTCCTGGTTGCCTCTGCTGCAGTAGCGTCAGCGATGACTTCGGCAAGATCGATGTCTCCCTAGGCCATGATCTTGCTCTGTGCCGTGTGGTCATCTAATCCCAGAACTATGCGGTCTCGCATAGCTTCTTCGAGGTTTGAGAAACCACAGAGTCCACCTAGGTTCCGGAGGTCAGCGATGAAGTCTCCAACGTTCTCGCCTTTCCGTTGGTCCCTCTGGTAAAATTCGTGTCTTCTGATGAGGATTGGCACTGCGGGTGCATAATGGGCCTGAAGAATAGGAGCGAGGTTATCCCAATCCATTGACTTAATCTCTGCAGGCTTTGCAAGTGCCTTAGCCATTTTGAAAATGGCAGGCCCGCAATGGGTCAGGAAGACCGCTCGTTTCTTGCCAGGCGAAGCGTCCTTTAGGTTGTTGGTCTCCAAAAACATCTGGAACCTGTCCATATACGAGTCCCAGTCTTCGTTAGCCGGGTCAAATGGAGCAGGTGGTATGGCGCCGCTGGCCATCTTGCCGTTGTTGACGCTCTTTCAGCCACGTGCTCTGTTCGGTGCACAGCGAGCACTCAGTTGGCTCTATTGTCTCCGCATCCCACCTTCATCGCCAGTGTTATGTTTGGAGGAGTGGGCGTAATAACGGAGACAAGGCATCTGTAGTGACACAACTCTTTAATAGTGACTTCAGAACAGAGCAACCAACTTGGGCAGCAGCAGCTCTTTTATAGAGCTGGCTGCTGCCGCAATAACCAATGAGAACGAGTTTAACCGCACTTAGTCTTCCAATCTGGGATGGCCGCTGTCAGCCAATCAGGTTAGCCAAAGGCAGCCAACCATGATCGCTTACTTGCGGACCAATCCGAACTGCAGGTTTACGAGCCTGCAGTTGGAGCGAAGCTCGAAGAGTTTTTAATAATGAGTTTATTTAGTTAGTTCGTAACAGATAGAAATACATATAAAAGCCCAAAAGCAAAATAAGTGGTGTTGAGTTGCTGATGAGCATAACAATTAACAAATACAGATAAATCTAAACCTCACCAGTGATGCTGTGTGTATGGGATGTGGATTTTTGTCCTCAGATGAACATGTGTCACGGGTTAGACTGGATTCTTCCTGATGCTTTTGTTTCCTAAGACTGCTCAAGGAAATGGAGTGTGCCTTCCCAGGATGCACTTGTTTTTGGAATCAAGGGTGATGAGAAAATGTATGCTTTAAAGGGCTGGATCAGTTTCTAAACAATAAAGATTGGTATTTGACCCCAGCCACTAGATAGGGCCAGAGAACAACAACAATATATGCACAAATTATATGCTGGGCTATGACATATATATTATTTGTTTAAATTAATACTTTGCTATGGTAACCTGCTTTTATTGTATTTTGATACTGTTTTAAGCTCTCCTAACCAGTAATAGGCTTACATTTAAATTGAAAAACATAGAATGGCTCTCTGGTTATAATTAGGCAAAGGGTTAATGTACATTTCTCTAGTCTGTAAATTGCAGAAAACCTACTGTGTTGCCCTAATTATCTATAATGGCGCAGAAAAAAATGATGGAAAGTGCTATCATCCTTACATATTTTTTGATGGGAACAGGTAAAAGAAAGTGACTGATAGGTCCCTGGCTTCAGTTTCCTTTCCTCTGTATATTACTGTTTGCAAGGAAAAAGCAACCACTGATCAGATCTCCAACTGAAGAAGATGGGGCAACGATCCTCACTTACTGGTTTAATTTTTCCAGCAATGACTGTCCAGAGGCATTAACGTTCGTTTTGAATATATCTTCATGGTCAAAGAGACATGGCAAATCATGCAAATCACACATTATGTTTCAGTGAATCCTCAAATAAATGTATTTTAATGCAATGTTTGAGTTAAAACCTTTTTCTTTTTTTTTAGAGGAATGTTACTGGCTTTATGAATTAAATGTCCATACTACTATGGCAGTGAATCTTGTGATTTTGCTTGAAAGAACCCTGTGGTAGATTTCATTTACATTTCTACTTTTCATGTTTTTTTAAAACATAAAAATAGGTTGATTAATTTCCTACCTATCTTTCCTCCATATCAACCTCAAATAAAGTAGGAATTCAGGCAAAGAATAATCACTATATAATGTCGTGCCTAGAATCAAGAATATTTACAGAGTTTTCGGTCTGATCCCTTAACATTTAGAAATACACAGGCAACTATGAAAGAACTTAAGAGATATCCACTTCCACCTCCTAACGCTTTGCCTAAAAGCTTTTTCCTCAATATCTAGTTTTGTGTCAATATATTGTACTGGATGAGAATGAATTATTTATAAACAGGCACAGGAATAAATACCCAGGAGACTGTTAAATTAAAATAATTTCAGTTAGAGTACCTAGAGAAATAGGTAATATTTTGTTCCCCCAAGAAGATCTCTTTCTGAATCAAAAGTCCCTATAAGCAACACATTTATTTGGTGGAGATCCTGAGCAAATGCTTATATTTAAAAATGAAGCCTTTAGATAATCTGTTTAGAGAAATTAACCATCATATTAACCCCATATGTTGTTGCTTTTTTTCCTTCAGAAGAACATAAACACCTGGTATAAACCACAGTGATGAAAAAAATGGCAAAGCATGGTTTGCTATATCACAACACAAAGCCTTTCATAGCAGGTATCCTGATACTATGGCCATCTGCACAGATCATGTAGTTAAGATTAAGAGTCACGTGTATCTTCTTTCTCCAGATCAGGTATAAATTTGTTGATGTCTTCTGCCACTTTCTAATTTGCCATGAGGCCGTTCCCTTACACAACATAGAGTGGTGTGAATACCACTGAGTTGAATACTAGTAAGTTTCTAATGCATATGTAAATGACAGTTATAGATGTTCTCTTATGATTAGATTAGATTAGATTAGATTAGATTAGATTAGATTAGATTAGATTAGATTTAGGATGTTTGTCTTACATTCTTTGTTCAAGGTATAGATTTTAAAAGTAATTTTCCATGGTTGTTTACTTGGCTAAAATAATGGTTTGTGGATCATAATAGCAGCTATATTATGGACGTTTTTAAAGGCATGTTCATGATCATGATGATTATTAAGTTATGCAAAATTATTTCCTAGAACATAAATGAAAACATGGGATTGCTATCAGTGAATAACAGCTACAACACAGAGATAAGCCAGTCATGCAAAAATGCATCTTGTAACATTGTGTGCAGCAGTTCTTTCAGTAGAAATCACAATAATGGAGAACCACAAGCACAGCTTTTGTGGCTATTCAGCCCAATCAGCCTGCCCACAATTGTATCATAGGCCAAAAAGCTTTCCATTAGCAAAGCTTTTTCTCTAATTACCTAGCAACACTGCGGGTAGCATCTTGTACAGTTTAAAATTCTTCATGAGCAATTTGTGATAGAGGGGAAAAAATCTCATGCAATAATATTGGAATATGACATTTCGTGTCATTTCAGCAAAAGTATTTAGTTGTTGTTGTTTGAAAACAAAGTGTACAATATTCTTTGCAATTCTTATTAGCTTACTGGTATCGAATGCTTCCATTAATAAAGTACAAAATATAGAGAGAGCTTTGTGACAGGATAACAAGCCAAAATTAAGGTTTCTTCTGTGAAAATAATATTGCCATTGCTGCAATTAGTAGGTTGTGCCAGGAAGTTGTAATAAAATCAGCTGTACTAAAAAGAAAACCTCCCAAAGAATTATTTGCATTATTTTTCCTAAAACTGAATAGGTATTCAGTTTTAGGAAAAACAATGCAAATAATTCTTTGGGAGGTTTTTTATTATTATTAATCAGTCAGAGCCTGTGTTTATAATAGAATGCATGCATGTATCATAGTTGTTTATTTAAAAAATTAACAACCAATAATAATAGAGTACTATAGAAAAAGCATTAAAATGGTAAAATATTAAGTTCCAATTATAGTACTCATCCTGCCTGTGGTTCTGTATATGTTGGCTATTGAAAACTGAAAGATACTATCCAGATGGGTGAGGATAGGGTTGTACACATTTTCAAAGTGGCTGCTCTTGTCAAATCAAGGTAGGTGTCACATTGAACTGGTTAGATCTTGATGTTTCACAGAGACATGGAGCACATCAGTTCCAAATGGTGAAATGCTGCATTAAGTTTAAACAAGAATGAAGGTTAATTCACATTTTGTGGTGCGCTAGAAAATGAAAATGCTTTCAGAATACTCTGAGTTCAGTGGTGAAAATGAAAATGCTTTCGGAATACTCTGAGTTCAGTGATGGAATTCAATTTTTTTCACTACTGGTTCTGTGAGTATAGCTTGGTGGGCATGGCAAGAGAAGGATACTGTAAAATCTTCAGTCAGAGGTGGTATTTGCTGGTTCTCCAAACTACTCAAAATTTCTGCTACTGGTTGTCCAGAACTGGTCAGAACCTGCTGAATACCACCTCTGTCTGAGTTGCAAAAGGGTCTAAGAGGAAAAACAGATTTAGCACTGTATATTTTTTGATTGAATGCCTTTATTTCAAAGATGGAGCTTCCGAAGTATTTGGATTGTTTATTGATTTAACGTTCACATCTGAGGAAGAAAGGAAGGAAGGAAGGAAGGGAGGGAGGGAGGGAGGAAGGAAGGGAGGGAGGGAGGGAGAGGAGGGAGGGAGGAAGGAAGGAAGGAAGGAAGGAAGGAAGGAAGGAAGGAAGGAAGGAAGGAAGGAAGGAAGGAAGGAAGGAAGGAAGGAAAGCTTGGCACTATCAGATGCATTAACTAAGCCTTAAAACTTTTACACATGATGATTTTATCACATTTGCTACTATAGCCCTCATCCATTTATTGCACTATATTAAAAACAAACAAGAAGTAGTACGCTGCAAGCTATATCTCCTCATTATACTTTCAAGATGTAGATTTTTTTCCCTTCCTGCATTTTTGCTATGGGTGAAATTGGCATTCCATTGGTGGGTATTTCCTTTCTTATACAGTAACTGTGTCCCATGAACTCTACTACCTCACTCATTTCACTCACCCTGGAGAAAAACCTGTGAACTCTCCTTTGCTGCTTCACTATATTTACTTTGACAAGCTTTCCAAAATAATGCCATAGTGAACCAAAGACACTTTTTGTTTTTATATAGCACTGGAAATACTGTGAGAGGAGCAGTCTCACTGACTGGTAAAGCTGTGGCAAAGACATGCTGATCAATTGATTGTTTTCAGTGACTGGCCAACTCAAACACAGCAATGATCATTCTGTCTTCCAAAATCCATTCTATATTAATTTTGGATCTGAAGATCATGCAGACAAGTAGGATTTTTATGGATGGTTTTGAACAGCACTGAAAATGATTTGCAATTAGAACAAGTGGTGGGGTGGCAGAGTTTTTAGATGGCCCTTTAATGAGATAATAAATAATATAGTGAAAAAACTTTATTACTTCCTTGGATGTATAATTATGCTTATGAAATCTATGGATTATGTAAGTTGTGTGTGTGTGTATATATACACACACATACACACACAATGTGTTTGTAGGTTTGTGTGTATACACACACACACACACACATACATACACACTTGAAGGTAGCAGCTTAAAAAATAGGTTTTTTTTTTCTTTTTTCCATGAAGTATTTTATGAGTGCTCTAGGTAAACACACCTAAGCCCCAGCCTTTCAAACTATAAACCTCCCATGATTCATGTTTTCTAACTCCTAAGTAAATGGAACTGAGATGTTGTCAACTATAGGCATTTATCAGACTTCTATGCTGCAGGCAGACCATCTTCAAAAAATATATATAGGCAGTGGCAAGCAAAGATAAACTCAGTGGTGTCACAGCAAGACATAGTTAAATATGGAGGTCTCTCTCTCTCTCTCTGTCTCTCCTCTCTCTGTGTGTCTCTCTCCTCTCTCTCTCTCTGTCTCTCCTATCTCTCTCTCTCTCCCCTCCAGTGGTGTATTAACCATGAAGCAGACTAAGCATGTGCTTAGGACATCAGGCCCAATGGGGGCACCACAAAGTTGAGAATATGGCTTTGTTTGTACAACATGTACAAAGGAGAGGGCACCAAGAATTGTCAGTGCTTAGGGCACCAGTGAGCCTTAATCCACCACTGGTCTCTCTCTCTCTCTCCCCCACCCCCCATTTCATTTGCAATATGGAAGACTATATGTAGTTTATCTCTGCTTGCCATTGCCTGACCATACATAATCACACATAATGCAGACAATTCCATAATATTTGCCTCTAAAAGTCTGCAACCAAAAAGCCAGTACTTTAAAAAGCACGAGTGTTGTTATTGAAATGTGCAGAACTCCTCCTTGGATTGCTGTATATATATTCTGTGTCTAAACCCCAAATGTTTAGACTGGCAATACTACTTTACATTCATTGTTATTTTATTCATATTTTATTTTATTACATTTAATATTCCCAAATACAATTCACATCCCATGAAGTGCTTAATTCACATTTCATAAAGTATTTTGTGTCACTTGATGGAAACATCTACCTGCTTGTTTGATTAGGATAGAGTAAAGTAAACTTTACTCAGATAATTTATGACTCCTGAATAGCTTTTCCTTGTCTCTGAACTTCTTGAATTAGTTTTCCCCTCTTCCACATATCACTGCTTTTTTAAAAAAATAATGGGTATAAAAGCCTCTTATATTTATGCTTCAAAGGTTTGGTTGATTCATCCAGGCACCTTGACTTGGAAGTTCTATTTCCTCCTTCAGAAGATATCTCACATAATTGATGGACAGAAAAACTGCACTGATTTAGTTATCTCATCTACTGCCTGAATTAAAGAAAGCTGTGCATCTTTATCCATTAATTTCAGTGATATGATTTTCCAGAAAGATGCCAGTCTTTTTGTCTATATATCCACTACTCTGCTGATAAACCTACAAGGGGATTATTCAACAAAGAGACTGGCCAGAGAGGGCACAAATCAAAATGTTGCACTTTGGCTAACTTCAGCTGATGTGTCTGTGATAGCGTTATATACAATAGAATATTCTAAAGATGGGCAACTATAAACACAGGATTAAACATCATCAAGCACAGAATTAAACTTCACCAAAAACCAGTTTTAGACCAAAACTCAGAAAACTCAATTTGAATGTCAATTTTTCTAGCTAGTCAAGAAGCCTTGCTGAATGTCACTCATCTTGGTTCCTTGTCATTAAAAGCTCCTTCCCGGTTATTAAATTATTTCTTCAAAGTGCTGATTGTTGCATGTGGCCGGAAGTATATCCAGGGGAATATCTCCTCCCAACAGCTTTTTAAAAAAAGCTTAAAATAACCCTTCCCCTTTAAGAATATAGGGAAGGAGAGAAAATATAGGGAAGGAGAGGGGGGGGGGAAGCCAAACCTTTCCCTTTTCACTTTCTTTCACTGCTTCCAACTCTTCTTTGGGAGCGATGTTATTTATTGTAAAATTTAAATTCCAGGGTACCTTAGTTGTTGCTTTTTCAACTTAACCCGGTCAGCCAAAACTTTCACTTTTTATCTTCCTCCTGCACGTTCTTTTCCGGTTGAGTTCTTCTTTGAGGTGGCCATTTCTGACCACCGCTCCTACCGCCTTCGGGAAAGGGAGTAATGGCCATCTGAGGAGGAGAGATGTGGCTCTCCTCAACCCTGCTGGCGGTCTCCCCCCTCTTCACCACCTCTACGGGGTGGCTTAGCCCCGAAACCAGCCGGCTCGGGGCGCTCCAGCGGCGAGCCCAGACCGAAACCGCGCACAATCGCGGATTCCTATCTGTCGCTGAAGCCCTTCAAACCGGAAGTCCATTTATTGGGGTTTTTGTTGTTGTTGTTATTGCTAATATAATTACTTCTCTCAATTCAATCATTTCTCCCTTCTAACATTTTCCCCAGAGCTCAGGGAAATCACAGCCAAAGCTTTGTGGAGTCATCCCATACTTGATTTTCTGCTATGTTGGGACAAGTTGCCTTATGACTATGCAAAACTCATATACAATCCTGCTAGATGAGGAAAACCTATTGTCTGTATCAATACCTCACAGATATTTCTCATGATTCTTCTGTGAAAAATCATTTTTCTCTGCTAAAAGCTGGAGATTCCAGTAGCATTTCTTTAAATTAATTAACATTGGATACTTCCTGGAAGACCTGCATCACCTTCTGATGGAAATGTGTCTGACCTGTTGCCATATAAAATACTGTATGCTTGTTTCACACTTAGTTATGATCACTTGGCAGAAACCTAATTGTTCTCAAGGTATATCTTTAAAAGATATAGAGAATGATTTACACTTACAGCATAAACTGCTGATACTCAAATAACAAAACAAAAAACAAAAAAACCCTCCATATTGGCAAATATCTCAGAGGCTATAAATTTCATCTAAAACACAGCCAGTATTTATGCTGATATACAACTGGAGAGAAATGTCCTCAATAAAAGAAACCATTTATAAACTGACACATATTATCACGCTTCATGCCAAGATAACCCCAAAATCTCCAGAACTTCTTCATAGCATCACAATAAACAGCAAGGCAATGTCATTGTTAACCTGTTTGGAATTTTAGCAATCACCATTGAATCAGTATAAAATATTTGCATTTCATTTTGAGCATATGACAATTTCACTGAGCATATGACAATTTCATGATTGTTGGTAAGTTGTACGTCTGGCCATTAGTATGACTTCCATTTACACACACACACACACACACACACACACACACACATTCAACTCAGGATTTAGTACGAAGTCAGGCTTTGTTGATAACCTGTGGTAAAGCCAGGATGCATTCTCAGCAGTTTTTAATATCAACCATAGTATCTAGCTCCAGGATTTTGGAATTGGTGGGTCTGCCTCACTGTAGTTCTTTTTTCTCTGCTAAAAGCTGGAGATGCCAATTGCATTTCTTTGCTTTTAATTAATTAACATTGGCTACTTCCTCGAAGGCCTGCATCACCTTCTGATGGAAAAGTGCCTGACTTGTTGCCATATAAAATATGTTTGTTTCACACTTAGTCATGATCACTTGGCAGATACCTAATTGTTCTCAAGATATATCTTCAGAAGATATAGAGAATGATTTACAGCATAAACTGCTGATACTCAAATAACAAAAAACACCTCCATATTGGCAAATATCTCAAGGGCTATAAATGTCATCTAAAACACAGCCAGTATTAATGCTGATATATAACTGGAGAGAAATGTCCTCAATAAAAGAAACCATTTGTAAACTGACGCATATTATTATGCTTCATGCCAAGATAACCCCAAAATCTCCAGAACTTCTTCATAGCATCACAATAAACAGCAAGGCAATGTCATTGTTAACCTGTTTGGAATTTTAGCAATCACCATTGAATCAGCATAAAATAATTGCATTACATTTTGAACATATGGCAAATTTCATGATTGTTGGTAAGTTGTACATCTGACCATTAGTATGACTTCCATTTACACACACAAACACACACACACACACACACACACACACACACACACACATATACATTCAAGTCAGGATTTAGTATGAAACCAGGCTTTGTTGATAACCTGTGGTAAAACCAGGATGCAGTAGGGCATTCTCAGCAGTTTTTAATATCAACCATAGTATTTTTCTAGATTAACTCCAGGATTTTGGAACTGGTGAGTCTGCTTCAATGTAGTTCTCTTTTTTCCTTTGCACTTTCCAGTAAATGTGGGGGTGGATGAGGAACAGGTTGTTCTTTAGCCATCTCCTTTAGCGTGGTATTTTGGGGCTGGATGCTTTCTCCCCTCCTATTTATCATCTGTATGAAATCACTGGGTGATGTGTTCTGCCATTTGGGGATATAGTTGTATCTTTCAATCCTGGGTTGGCCAAATAAGGATCTTAGGGGCCTATCACAGTACTAGAAATTGTGCAGACATAGGGGAAAAGAAACTGACTCCATGTGATGACCTGGGGCATGGCATAAAGGCAACACAGTCACCTAAGTAAGAAGAGTCCCTTTAATATTTCCAACTTTCCCCCCAATGTTCAGATTACCTTCAGCTGGAGAAAAAACTCTCCCAAGAACAGTCTTTAAATGGAGGAAATTCAGTCCGAAAGCAAAGTACATACAAACTGTAAATAAAAATCCACACAAACCACACTGCAGTAATTAACTTGACAGGGCGCGATAAGGAATTGTAGACTTGAAAGGCCAGCAAAACACACACAGAAGGAAAGATGCCAGGACCCCAGATAAGCCTTGACAATACCAGATAACTCACGATTTGCTGTCAACAGTTGGCTGTGTGCAACTCTCCTTTTTAAACACTGTGTTCCCAGCTGCAGCTAATGAAGGGAATCAGAGCCCTTTCCTCCCCCTTAAGTCATGCAACTCACATTGCTCCCTTCTCCATTCCTCCCTGCATGCCCTAGGATGAAGAGGGGGTGGGCCTGGGTCTTCCTCCGAATTCCCTCTGCCTTGCTCCACCTCTCCCCTGCTCTGCCCAGCCAGATTTGCCCTTCCCCAGTTTCTTCCACAACCAACAGAGCCACACTCCCACTCCCTGTCAGCTGCTCAGCCTCCCCCTCGGAATCAGATTCTGACAGGGGCATGACACTCCAGCTCAATCCTATCAAGATGGAGTGGTCATGAATATTAACACCACATTGATTTGGGGAATATCCATCTTTACATTTGGATGGGGTTGCACTTCCCCATTCAAGAGTAATGTACCATCTCAGTGGTCTTCTTGGACTCACAACTCCTACATGAGAAGCAAATGACACTATGTCCCAGCTCTGAGGGAATCAGCATCCAGTCTCTCTGCAAGTTAAACCAAAATGACCATAGTGGAGAAAGTTCAACAAGCAGATAGGAGTATGCTCACAGCAAACCACAGAAGTTAATAGTAGCTGCATAGATCCTAGCCTCTGACTACATCAGAATTTTCTCTGGGGGTTCAAACATTTTAACTAAAACGAATACACAGAAAAGATTGGTATATGGTTGGGGTGGTTAGTTGTCAAAGCATTGTTTGTATTTATATTGAGCATTTCTGAGAATGGACATCTAGCTTCAGCAGGGATTAGACATTAAAACAGGTTTTATTGCTATAACAGGAAATACATTAAAGGGATAAGCAAAGCTAGCTACAGTACATGCTTCTATGAGGACTAACCAAAAGCACATGTTCCATGTGTTTTGTGTATTCCTGAAAGGAAAGAGTAGAACGGAGTGACCTATCCTCAGCAATCTCAGACAAAGAAAAAACAGAGTGATAGGTGAAGAAAAGACAGAGTAAATCCTGAACTACAAACATCTACATTATGCCTTGTTGGCAGTATATTTTGAGTTTCTGAAGAATCAGTACCATTGGATTTGTCTTTAGAGATTCTCAGTCATCCAGGTCATGGTTGTCCCAAAAGTGTTTTTTCAGGAGGCAACTGGACTTTATTGTTTTCTTCTTTGAAGACATTTCACTTTTCAACCAAGAAGCACTGGCAGGATAGTGGGGAATGGAAGGATTTATGTTCCTTGCAGACAGCTTGTCATTTGCATCCTTTTTAAAGGGTTGTTGAAGCACTTGGAGGTTTATTTGTGTCCTCAGAGTCACCTCAGTAGTGCTCCTGGTTCCTGTAGTCTGCATTTTTTTTCTCTGGAAATCGATTCCTGCTCCCACATCAGTCAAAGCAGTGGTGGGATTCAATTTTTTTTACTACAGGTTCTGTGGGCGTGGCTTGGTGGGCATGGCAGGAGAAGGATACTGTAAAATCTCCAGGGAGAGGTGGGATTTGCTGGTTCTCTGAACTACTCAAAATTTCCGCTTCCGGTTCTCCAGAACTGGTCAGAACCTGCTGAATACCACCTCTGATTCAAAGGGTATAATATATATAATATATATAATCCCAAATTATATAGCTAAAAATCTGTAGAAATTCTCTATCTCCTGGTCATGGTTGCCCTAAAGGTGCTTTTTCAGGAGGCAGCTGGACTTTCTTGTTTTTTCCTTTACAGATGAGAAGCGAAACATCTTCAAAGAAAAACAAGAAAGTCCAGTTGCTGCCTGAAAAACCACCTTTGGGATTACCATTTTCACTTCCAAGTTGCACCAAATGCTGTGCTACTTCATTGACAATGTCAGTCTTTATATCAAGAAAATATATGAGTTAAAAATAAAAAACACAGACAGATATATAATGGGCATGCCAGAAAGATTCTGGACAATAGCATTGGATTGTGGCGAAGTGCAACAATTCATAATGAAGGGTGTTTTTGTGTTTTGTTTTTTTCTGTTTTTCTCTTTGGCAATCAGACTGTGATACTATCTAAAGAAATGTCAATTTTAACTGCTTCAATCTGCTTCAGTAATTGCAAACAACTGGCTTATTGTCTTCTTGTCACTCTGTTGTCCTCCTAACTGATAATCTGACATATTTCATTTTTATAGTACTAGTTTCCCAACTTCATGTACTAATGTTTAACATACACATTCATACTAATATACAGGTGAAACTCGAAAAATTAGAATATCGTGCAAAAGTTCATTTATTTCAGTAAAGCAACTTAAAAGGTGAAACTAATATATGGGATAAACTCATTACATGCAAAGCAAGTTAGTTCAAGCCATGATTTGTCATAATTGTAATGATTATGACTTACAGCTCATGAAAACCCCAAATCCACAATCTCAGAAAATTAGAATATTACATGCAATCAATAAAACAAGGATTGTACATAGAACAATATCGGACCTCTGAAAAGTAGAAGCATGCATATGTACTCAGTACTTGGTTTGGGCCCCTTTTGTAGCAATTACTGCCTCAATGCAGCGTGGCATGGAAGCTATCAGCCTGTGGCACTGCTGAGGTGTTATGGAAGACCAGGATGCTTCAATAGAGGCATTCAGCTCTTCTGCATTGTTCAGTCTCATGTCTCTCATTTTCTCTTGGCAATGCCCCATAGATTCTCTATGGGGTTCAGGTCAGGTGAGTTTGCTGGCCAATCAAGCACAGTAATCCCACGGTCATTGAACCAGGTTTTGGTGCTTTTGGCAGTGTGGGCAGGTGCCAAGTCCTGCCGGAAAATGAAGCCAGCATCCCCATAAAGCTCATCTGTGGAAGGAAGCATGAAGTGCTCCAAAATCTCCTGGTAGACAGCTGTGTCGACCCTGACTTAATGAAGCACAGTGGACCAACACCAGCAGATGACATGGCTCCCCAAATCAACACAGACTGTGGAAACTTCACACTGGACTTCAAGCATCTTGCAGTGTGTGCCTCTCCATTCTTCCTCCTTGGTTTCCAAATGAGATGCAAAAGTTGCTCTCATCAGAAAAGAGGACTTTGGACTACTGAGCAACAGACCAATTCTGTTTTTCTTTAGCCCAGGTAAGACGCTTCTGACGTTGTTTGTTGTTCAGGAGCAGCTTGAAAAGAGGAATATGACATTTGAAGCCCATGAGCAGGATCTGTCTGTGTGTGGTGGCTCTTGATGCACTGACTCCAGCCTCAGTCCACTCTTTGTGAAAGTCCCCAACACATTTGAATGGCCTTTTCCTGACAATCCTCTATAGGCTGCGGTCATCCCTGCTGCTTGTGCAACTTTTTCTTTCACACTTTTCCCTTCCACATAACTTTCTATTAATGTGCTTTGATACCGCACTTTGGGAACATCCAACTTCTTATGCAATTACCTTTTGAGGCTTTCCCTCCTTATGGAGGGTGTCAATGATGGTTTTCTGCACAACTGTCAGGTTAACAATCTTTCCCATGATTGTGATTCCTACTGAACCAGACTGAGACCATTTAAAGGCTCAGGAACACTTTGTAGGTGTTATGGCTTAATTAGCTGATTAGAGTGGGACACTTTGAGCCTAGAATGTTGAACCTTTTCACAATATTCTAATTTTCTGAGATTGTGTATTTGGGGTTTTCATGAGCTGTAAGCCATAATCATCTCAATTATGCCACATCACGGCTTGAACTATCTTGCTTTGCATGTAATGAGTCTATCTCATATATTAGTTTCACTTTTTAAGTTGCATTACTGAAATAAATAAACTTTTGCATGATATTCTGATTTTTTGAGTTTCACCTGTATTTCTATTCATGTATAAGTTTGCATTCTACTTATTTTTCCAAATATTCTACTGATCTGTTTTTATTTAATCTCTCTTCTAATTTATGTTTTCCACTTTTTAGTATAATCATCCACATAGATGGTTTGAAAAATACTAGCTTTATTCTTCTCTCCTAGTAAAATGTAAGCCTTTCTGCCCAATTATTCATTGAAAATAATAGCAGGCTCTGATGACATCTATTACTGGGCAATAGTGTAATCACCACTTAAGCAGAAAGCAAGAATGGAACTGGATGTTGCTTTGGAGGTTTCTAATCACCATTTTTTATTATTAACTTGTACAAGGACTCCTTGTTTATTTAATTAGCATAGAAGGCAAAGAGGCATATAAGAATATGTAATCATGTACTAGAAAACAATTTTCTGAAGCTTCATTAATAATATCAATTTTCTGTGCCTCAGTATGGTATTTGTATCTATTTCCTTCCCTTCCTATTTTCCAAATATTTACAAAACACTTTGATTTAGCTTAAAGCATTTGCATTCTGGTATACAGAGATTGTTCTCTCTACTGACCCTAACTGCTCTTAAATCCTGCCCTCTTTAAGACTAGCATTATATTTTGCCTTCAGGGTAAGCACATTTTGTCAATACATCTATTAATACTACAAAAATGCTAGAGAAAGCTCAATGAAAAACAGGCTGTTTAGAAAAGTTGTCATATTTCCCAGAGTGATTGAAAACAGCTCCTCTCTTTTTGTAGTCTCCAATAATTTAACTTTTGCTGCCATGCTTGCAGCTTTGCATCTGTTCCACACTACTTGTCAAATGACATTAATCAAACAGGCTATTTTCAGCTCTTATGCAACAGTCTACATGCTGCAAACTAGTCTAAGGGATACAGATACTCTAATGTTTCACCTAGCTTCTTTGCTGCTTTGAATTTAGTATAGCTAATATTTGCTGAAACGTACTTCCATGTAGGTGTAATGCAAAAACAATCTCTGATTAAGAACAAAGCTGTTCAGGAGACAAGTTTTCAGAAGGCTTTAGCATCTAAAGAAAGATGATCAGTTCCTTATTCTAAGACATCTTGATAACATACCTCCATGAGTACAGCATGATAGTCTGTGGAGGTTGTCTTCCCATGTACACAGGTCTTGTTCCTGGAATAGGTTCCAATATAGTCATAGATTATTCGCAGATGCATTGTATTTCTTGGAGAAGAGATAACTTGTTAATTGTGGTCTGAATGTTCGGAGAACCAGTTTCAAAAAAATGTGGGGAGGAAAAGGAAAAGAAAAAGTAGACTTAAGTTCTGTCTCATGAAGGCAGCAGCAGCAGGCCAGCTCAAGAAGACAAAAAGTGAGCAAATTTTGAAAGCTTTAGGGAGCAGAGTCACTTGGTTTCTAGGCTCTACCTTTTCCTTTCTCCAGTTGATCAATATTCACTTTTTCTCTTTTTTATTATATTCATATAAATAGCAAAAGCAATAGCACTTAGAACACACCACTTCACAGTACTTTACAGTCCTCTCTAAGTGGTTTACAGAGTCAGCATATTGCCTCCAATAATCTGGGTCCTCATTTTATTGACCTTGGAAGGATGGAAGACTGAGTCAACCTTGAAAATAGTGAGATTTGAACTTCCAAATTGCAGGCAGCCAGCAGTCAGCAGAAGTAGCCTGCAGTACTGCATTTGAACCATTGCACCACCACGGCTCATCTTAATATATTGAATACATTTCAATACAATGATGATTAAACAATATTAATTGAACATTATTGACATTCTATTATTTAGATAAATTAGAAGGATTGAAATAGAGAAAGGAGAAAAAGTATTTTATCAATATTAAGCACAATTTAGGATGGTTGATTAGTATTGTTTATCAGTATTGTTATAGAACAATCTGTATATTTTGGGAACAAAATATCATGTGAAATACAAATGAGGTCCTTTATTTGTAGAAGATTCAGGTACAATTTGGACAGTGTTTATAGCAACGGAAAGCTAAATCCTAGTTTTATATACTGTAAGTTAATTATTTAATTATGAATATTGAGATAAATAAGAAAGACCGAGAAGATAAATTCTTAGTTTTGCTGGCCAATGATAATACCTTATTAAATTGTTTTCATTGTAAATATGATTCATCAACTTTATTATTACTTCATTTCTTTTAATTTTTCTGCTCTTTTTGAACATACCTCTGTGCTTTCATCACAGAGAATGTGTGTGTGTGTGTGTGTATCTGTGTCTCTGTGTGTCTATGTCTATGTCTCTGTGTTAAAAAGGTAAATGAAAACACACTTTTTTCTCTGTTTTAATTCAAATTGGCTAGCCTTATATTGCACTATAGTATGATGTTCAATTCAGACTTCCCTAATAAGTGCCATAGTTTAAAAACAAGCAATATTGCAAGCATAAGAGCATCCAAGTGATAGAAATGTTGATTATTAAGCTAATGGAAGATTGCTGATATTGTTGCCAGGCAATTTACCAAAACATATAGGATAGTGTTTCATAAGTCAACATCATGATTTGTGCTCTTACTCAAAGATATCCCAGATATTTGCTAAACTAATTAAATTTGCACTGTGAGCACTTCGTAAGGTGGCCTCAAGATACCCAGTTTGATGCTACTGTTCTTGGTCATATTATTAATTAAGAAAAGTAATAGCTCATCCATCACCATGTGGATTTTCCATATAAACAAAAGCAAAACCTGAACATACAATATCATCCAGAATAATTGGTATGTTAATCTCCTATCCCTAGGCTTCCGTTTAATTGCTTAAACAGTGTGTGCATTTTTGATCTGTTTATTAGGATGCTTGCTTAGACGCACTTGCTGTATTAATATTGACAGATGTCCCAGCAAGATAATGAGTCAAGTCATATCATGAGGTTTCAGCAGTACAACATTAGCATGTAATACAACAAAATACAGTTAGATATTTATTATATTGCCATATATAACAAATAACCTGGATGATCTTTTTTTTGTTTTTTAAATGACCTCTTTTAATGGTAAAGTGGATTAGAGGCTGGTGGACAGTGGACAATGATGTATGAGTGCTTTCAAAAAGCCACATCACC
Source organism: Notechis scutatus (assembly GCF_049901735.1). Lineage (NCBI taxonomy): Eukaryota > Metazoa > Chordata > Lepidosauria > Squamata > Elapidae > Notechis > Notechis scutatus. Next base: position 262,522,786 of record NC_142009.1, on the reverse strand, counting down.
CTAGAATTGATCCCTACAGCAATACTATTCCTTTTTCTTCTTGATGCTTAAGCTTGAATTAGACTTGTCTGCAACTGTGTGCAGGCATTGACGCATGCCAATGCTGCAAAGGGTTTCATAAGCATAGTTTGAAGATGGCTGCAGATAGGCCAATGTGCACATCTCTCAAATCCTAACTATGCATTGTCTGGAGGTGAACATCCTGCATGCTGATCCTACTTCCTGTTGGGAGGTGGGTAGAAAGCCAGGCACATTCAAATAACATTAATGTTCACAGAAGTATAAATGCAACAGCTATGCCACCATCTCCAAATGACAGATGCATATGTTCCCTGACATTCAATGACACAGAAGTCTAATCCAAACTTTACAGAAGATGGAAAGGCCAACTTGGCACCTCTAGTTGGAAAGGGATAAGGCACAGTAACTATCCATCCAACTTTAAGAATCAGTATGTGTGACAGTATGTTGGAAAGACTTTGGGAGACTGGCCAAGAGATGTTGCTAAGGAATAATTAAATAAGAGACAATATAGTGTGCATCTACATAGTACAAATGGCTTAGAAGGGAATTATGAGATAAACTAGAAATCACAACCTAAGATAATTCTACTTTATCATAATTGATAGAATCTTGCAAGTCTGAAAGTACATCTCTCCTCTGTATCCTTTACAGCCCAAAAAACTAGGGAAGGTTCCTTCTGAACATCTTGCTCCTCCCATGATTCAGTTGTGGGCTATTCTGTCTCTTATTTGATCATTCCCTTAGCAGCATCTCTTGGCCAGTTTCCCAAGACCTTTCCCTCATACCATAACTGGATGTGAGCAAAATAGCTAATCCAAAGAGGCTCTGGTAGCCTAATTGTTGTATGTAGACCTCACTTCAGGATTAACATAATGCAGATCCAGTAGGCCATAATGGTTGCAACAGTGACAACACTATCCTGAGAACAAAAATAATAGTTTCATCTTGAAAGAGTGTGTTTATAAATAGTTTATATTTATATAAGCTTAACTAATACTCAGAAATCCAGTCTTAATGGATAATATGAAAAGGATCAATGGTTTTGTGGCAGAAACACACTTGAACTGCTTCATGGTATTTCTACTCTATATTTTGGGCTGTTCTTTGGAAAAAGCCTTAAGTTTTCTTAGCTGTATAATAATGTTGCATGCTACCTACAGTCTATGTGTAAAATACTGTGTATCAATTAGATTTCCTTGCAGATTTCCTTGCTTCCTAGCAGATCTGTTGTGCATAGTTTATTTCACATACACAGCTATATTTTGAATTGTAATTTGAATTACACAGTTAAAATCCTGGCTATATAGTGTGTATGGTTGGTATAACAAGGACTAGATGGACTTGATCCAAAAAACAGACAAAGAAATGATAGTGATGACAGAAAAAGAGGATGCTCTCCTTACAGGGGAGATATTCCACTGTGAAATTTTACCTGCTGTTACTCTGCATACATATATACATATATAGACAGTTTGGCCCTGCCCATTTTTCCTGTTTCTGATTTCTTTTATTAATGTTCAAGTGTCTGGAATAAGAACTGTTGCTCCCCCCAAAAAAAAAAAAAAAAAAAGAAAGAAAGAAACCAGATTAGGACATATTATTTGATTCTTTTAATCATTTTTCTTGATTTGTCTTTGTTCTCTTAAGTTCTCTTTGTCTGTTAAACTTGCTTGAGTTACAGGCAATAAACTAACATACTAAGTCAGGTTTCCTCAAATAAAATGAGTTCACGTTAACTGTAACCAGCAATATAAGAAAAATCAAGATTCAGCCCAAGGAGTAAAATGTTTTGAAATATGAAAGAGAACCAGACAACTTTTAAGCCAGTGACAAACTGGGCATATTAAATGAGTGGGAAAGGTACTTTTTATTATAAAGATGCATTGTATTAGGCTCAGCCAATTTCACTGAAGTATCTCTGTTCCAGGGCTTATGCTTGATGCAGATTATTTTTTTTAAAAAAAATCCAGGATCTCAAATCTAAGATACAATATACTGCATCTCCAAGGATAACAAACAACAGGAAAATCACAAGATTTTGCCAATAGCATTATTCACTTACAGATTTGCCCATTTTACCTCAGCGTATTTATGTTTGATTGGAGCAACTTCTTTAAGTTTTGAGACATGTGGGTAATTGTGCATATACAATGAAATATTTCATCTGACATATACAAACTGAGGCACAGAAGTCATTTTCTTCCCAGTGATTTATGTACTGTCATCATCCAATAATAATTGTACTGATATAATTGTATGATCATCTTTGTGGTATCTGTTAGATGTCTTCAGTAAAATTTAAGTGTCTAGTTAAGGTAAAGGGTTTACCTACACAGAGAGAGGGAAAGGGAGAGAGGGAGAGAGATTTGGTACAGCAGAATCAGGAGCCACTTAGTGTAACATCTACAGAAATGATTGAGAGGCAACTTTGGTGGGTGACAAAATTACATGAAAAAGAGAAAGCAGATGTACAATATTTTATTAAGCTGTCGACAAGGATAGGCTGTGCCATTTCCTTAAGCTCAGTTTTAGAGTATTTCAACTGACATTCTCCCCAAATATAAAAGAAGAAAAAAAATTCCAAACAGCAAATTTTCATGGCAGATGTTGATAAAATGGCCAGAAGTACAAATACAACTCTTTATAGAGTTAATAAGTGCAAACAATATTATGCCTGTTCATAGTTTATTAGATTGTTCTCTTCCCCACTTTCTCTTCCTCCTCTTCCTCCTCTAATACCCAGGCAACTTTTTTATGAAAGCAAATTAAAAGCTATCCTGTTGTCAGACATCCCACCCATGCTGTTTTTATTGAAGAATGATTAAAATGCTGGACAAAATAGCAAGATAAAAGTTCAGAACATGAAAGCAAGAAGAAATATTGCAACAGAGCAAGAAACAAAAAAGTCAGTGAAAATGTCTTTGCATCTTTAAGTCTCAATTATATAGTCTTATATGCCTTGTGAATAGTAGATCTAAAAGGGTTTGAAAGTCTGAGGAGGAGGAGGAGGAGGAGGAGGAAGAGGAGGAAGCAGGAGGAGGAGGAAGAGTGAAATGTAACAGTATAGAAAGAGACAAGTAAAGGTATGAGTATTAAAAGTTGCATTCACAATTTGCAACCTAGTGAGTTTAGTGAAAAGAAAGCAAGCAAAATGCTTTGATGTTCCTCCATTAATGCTTCAACATTTGCCTTACACTCAGACGTAGTCCCTCTGCAAGTTTTATTTATCAGAGATGTGGAGTATATTCAGTTATCATATAACATTAGCATTAATTAGGAAGAGATACTACAGAAACAGCAAATTATGGCTCCTAAACTTCATTTCAAGATGAAAACCATGTCACTTCCTAAAAATTCAGCAACAACTGCCCAATCTTGTCTGGATTTAGAAACTAAGTAGGATTAGGTATGGTCATTACTTGAATGGGGAACTGTTAGTGAATGCCAGGGCAGTAGGCTAAACTGAGAAGCTTTTTTAAAAAAATATCCTGAAAAGGCAATGAACTGTGCACTTTCAAAGACAGTATGAAATTAAACTTTCAAGTGAGAAATACTTTTGGGCAAAATGGTTCCTTTGAAATGGTCTCAGCTGTCAAACCTTGAAAAATGCATTTTAAAATAGACGTAAATGTGAAAAAAGTGGAAAGCAATTCTTTTTCCTTTTTTTATCCGGCACTACTTGTCACTTTAGCAGCATTTAAGCATGCTTTAAAAAAAACTGCCATGTGAGAGCTACACCTTCAGAAACAGAAGTAGGACTGGAAATCATAATACTTCACACAGTAGGAACCTCTTAAAAACTGCAGTGGATGTACTGTTGAAATGTCATTTCTCTGTCAACTTAGGTGTTTAAAAAGGCTGCCATATTGTGCATAATATTAAAAGTAATTGCCATTGAACAGATGGTTATTTTTATTTAACAAGCCAGATGTTATAAGTAAACATATTGTTTAGGAACCTGCTGGAACTGGCTTGCTGTTATAGCATATTGGCTTTTCAGTAAATTAATTTTAAACATTCTTATGTGAGAGTCTTATATGATGCGGTGATGGCTTGAGTGTTCAAATTCCTCTTCAAAATGAAAAAGGCTATAAAAATGGAATTGACAAAAGAAATCAGAACATTAGCCTGCTGCTTATTAACACACACACACACACACACACACACACACACACATATACCCTGGAATTTTAGATGCTCTCAACCCTGAAGGGATTAAGAAGATCCAATAACATCTGCTTATTTGAGCACAACTTGGCACGGATTTGTGACTTGGCTATTGCCTCTTGCTGTGATCTATATAGTAATAGCATTTAGCAATAGCATCTAAGCTTATATATTGCCCAATACTGCTTTATAGCACTCTCTGGATGGTTTACAATGTAGAAGGATTATTTGCATATTGCCCCCAACAATCTGGGTTCTCATTTTACCAATTTCGGAAGGCTAGAAGGCTGCATCAACCTTGAGCCCAGCAAGATCAATTTCCAGGTTATAGACAGTTTTGCCTATCATACTACAGGCAAAATGTAATGTAGTTTTCTGTTCTTCAGTATAAAAGGGGAAGTTCTATCTTCTTATGTAAAACTAACACTTGTTCTCACAGATGTTGGGTGGATTAGCAGCTCAGAGTAAATAATCATCAGACTGGCATCAATAAACAAATAAGCAAACAAACAAAATGTTGTGAGACTGAGTGACTCCCTGTCTCAAATTCTCACACAACGTTGCATGTTGTCTGCCTATTCAGCAGAACATAGAGACATTTTAAATCCACATCTATCTTTACAAAATAATCACATCCTGAAGAAACATTTTTTCCCTAACTTTCCCCTGACTTGAAACAGTTAGCTATGGATTATGGAAAGGGTGGAAAGTTAGTGGCTCAGGTCACAAACCCTTCTAGAGTAAAAGCCCTTCTAGACTGTTTCCAGAAACTTTTCTTTCTGAAAATGGGTACTACAGTTTTCTGCTATTTTGACAAGGGAAACATTTATAAACTGAAAAGTAATTCCTAAAATAAACTCAGTACAATTTAAGAAGAGGGGAGGAAGATAAAAAAATATGCACATACACACGGATGAAAGGAGAGGAAAATCCCATGAAGAGTTTGAATCTTCCCTTCTGCTAATTATGAATATTGTTCTTTCTCCAGTGTTTATAAAAGCTGCTCAAATCTTATTTTTAGGATTTTGAAATATTAGCAGGGGAATAGGATGAAGAATGGTTAAGAATTCTGAAGAATCTTCTTCCTTCCTTGCAGGAAATAATTCATGTTTAGTGAAGATGTTACATTAATTCTATAGCTTCAGTATTCCCCAAGTGAACCAAATTCTCCCACTGATAAATTGACAGAATATTTCTTTTTCTTTCTTTCCAAAGTGCATGCAAATATACAGTTCACTTAGTGGCAAAAGTAAATGTATCTTTCAATGCAAAGTTAGAAACTCCCCACCACAAGTAAATAGCCTTTATTTAGCAGTTAGAGAAATTTCTCAGTTAATTTTGAGAAATGTGCCTTTTGTGCCATCTGCTACTCTAGCAAGGTGGAAAATATGCAATATAAGCCCAATTAATATATGGAGGAAGGATCTGATACTTTTATTACCATGGCATGAAACAGCATCTTGATTTACAATTTTCTCTCCAAACCATTATAAAAATCAGAATTGGAACCTAGGATGTTCTTTGAGAGATATTCTTACACACTAAATACAGAAGAGCACATTTTAGTCTGTAGGCTTTTTCTTGTAGGCTTCACTTTCTGAAGTCCAGACATAATTTCACGCTGCAAAATTCAAAGTATATAATACCTGTGACTATGAAGGCTAGTCCAGATATTCCATAGTTTCTTATTATTATCAGTTTAAAACAATCCTTTGTTGAATCTGTTTTTTAAAACAAAAAACAACACAAAATACCATTCACATATATTTGGGGTATTTAACCAGTTATTTATTTATTGCTTGGTAATATGGCAGTGGAGTTTTTTTATTAATGCTTACTCCTATCTAGAACATTAGATTATCTTTCAAGTTTTTGCTTATTTTTTTGTCAATACTTCATGATATTGAAATATCATTGTCTTTCTGCACACCAGTAAATTATGAATTCAAATCAAGTCTTTTACAGAGAATCCAGCACTGATTGTAAGTGCTCATTATAAAAAAATAACTAGAAGTTGGAAGAACTCTGCTGGTTGTTAAGAATGTGGAAGTATGATTTACCATTTGAAAAATGAAAAAAAAATATAAGAAAAAAAACCTTTAAAAAAAGCTAGCAAGCAGAAGCAATATACATATACTATGCCCTTGATATTAGTGTATTTCTTTTAGATTTCATCCTTTATGATGTCCCTCTATACTCTTCTTTGGCCTGAAGAAACCTTCCAAGATCAATTCTCCACTTCATCATAACAAAACTTATTTCAAGGTTCATTAGGCCTGTCCAGCCAGGATAAGCAGAATTGTAATATGATATGTTTGTATCAGAGACAGCTCACATTTCTTCAGCAGCCTCTGAGCTTTGATTGAAATGGCTTGAAACTAGTGCTAGGGCACTAGTCTTCAAATGGATTCTGCTATGCCATTCAAGTGGGCATGGGACAAGAAACCTTTCCCAGGATAAACAGGAATTTGCGGAGGGGGGAGATCAGGAGATTGCAGAATTTTCAAGGTCCATGAATAGAGAAATAAAGAGGTAGGTAGTAAGATGGTACACTGACCATTCTTTGCATTATCATACAAGTCAATAGAAATTACCTAATGGTAAAGACTGCAATGATGACACGATAAAAGCCAACCTCTTTAACACATTATCTGGCTCAGTATTTGTAAACAGCAATGGATCATGCTCAGTATTTCCTAGTCAAACCACAGACAACTACAATGATCTAATACATATCAATTTTACAGAAGACAATGTTGAAATAGCAGTACGCCATCTAAAACCATCTCTATCTTTTGGACCGGACAGAATATGTGCCTACTTCTTAAAAAAGCTACCCACTGCCATAGCTGAACCTCTAAGCATAATCTTTGAAAAATCATTTAGGATCAGCTCCTTGCCAAGACTATGGCCACAAGCCACGGTCATCCCCATATTCAAAAAGGGAGACCCCAGCCTAGTTGAAAATTACAGACCAATCTCTTTATGCTGCGTCACCTGTAAAGTCATGGAATCAATTATTAACCAATCAATCATCCTCCACTTAGCAACAAACTTACTCTCTAATAAACAATTTGGTTTTAGGAAAAAAAACTATCCTGTAATCTGAAACTCTTACATTGCAAAAACATATGGACTACACAACTAGATCAGGGCAAAGCAATAGACGCAATCTACATAGACTTCTGTAAAGCCTTTGATTCAGTGGTACAAGACAAACTACTCCTAAAACTAAAATCTTACGGTATCTCTGGACATCTGCATAACTGGATAGAAGCATTCCTGTCAAACAGACAACAAATGGTCAAAATTGGGAGCGTCCTATCAAATTCTGTACCTGTCAACAGTGGTGTCCCCAAGGCAGTGTTCTGGGACCAACTCTTTTAATACTCTACATAAATGACGTCTGTGATCATATCAAGAGCAACTGCGTTCTCTTCGCTGATGATGTAAAGCTATTCAACACCACAGACAACACTGCTACCCTTCAAAAAGACCTTGACTATATATCAGAATGGTCAAACAAATGGCAACTTCAAATCTCAACAAATAAATGCTTTGTCCTACATATTGGAAAAAAAAAACAGAAAATAAAATACAGGCGGAATAGTCAAGACCTTGTTGATGATCCAAACTCTGTCAAGGATCTTGGAGTACTCATCTCAAATGACCTAAGTGCTAGAGCCCACTGTAACTACATAGCCAAAAAGGCATTAAGAGTTGCTAACCTAATCTTAAGTAGCTTTTTACATTAATAACTAGAGCATACAAAACATTTGCTAGACCAATACTCAAATACAGCTCATCAGCCTGGAACCCACATTACGTATCTGATATTAACACAGTTGAGAAAGTCCATAAATATTTCACAAGAAGAGTTCTCCACTCCTCTACTTGTTGCAGAATACCTTATGTCACCAGACTTGAAGTTCTAGACCTAGAAAACCTAGAACTATGCCACCTTCAGTCCAATCTAAGTATAGTATATAAAATCATACATTGCAATTTCCTACCAGTCAATGAATACTTCAGCTTCAACCATAACAACACAAGAGCAAACGATAGATACAAACTCAAGGTTAATTGCACCAAACTTGATTGCAGGAAATACGACTTCAGCAACAGAGTGGTCAATGTCTGGAAAACTCTACCTGACTCTGTGGTTTTTTTTCCCTTGACCCCCAAAACTTTAACCTTAGACTGTATATTATTGACCTCACCCCTTTCCTAAGAGGTCTGTAGGGGGCATGCATAAGCACACCAACATGCCTACCGTCCCTGTCCTATTGTTTCTTTTATATATATTTTTATTCTTCTTATATGTATCCATGTATTCATAGCTATGTTTTTACTTATACCTATTATCTTGTAAGCAATTGACAAATAAAAATAAAATAAATTAAATAAATTAAAAAATAAATACCGTGGAATATTTTACCACAGTAACAGCATTTAGAACCTTAGAAAGAGGTTTAGAAAAGAGGGTCTAGGCTTCCGGTTTTGCGCGGCTTCGGTAGCAGCAGGAATTCGCGCCTCTGTGATCCCTGCCGCGCTCGCCGCCAAGGTGCCCCCGATCTAAATAGGTCTGGGGGCTATGGCTGCCTTGTAGAGGCAGCCGAAGAGAGAGGGGATCCGGACAGAGGTTTGGGGGTAACGCAGACCCCCTTTCCAGCCGGAATAACCCCTTTTTCCTGAGGTGGTGGAGTGGCGGTCAGTAATAGCCGCCTCAAAGAAGCCTGCAGCCGGGTAAGATTTGTGCTGGAGGAAGAGGGAAGAGCTGTGGAAGTTGCTTCTGACTGGGATAAAGTTAAGAGAGAGTGCCCTGTAACCTCGAAGGCTGCTAAGGATACTTTGTTTCTAGAAAGAGATACAAGCGGCGAACATTTCAAAAGAGAAAGTTTTTGGTTTTTTTTGCCTTTCACTCTCCTCCCTAACGTGACAGCAGTGGAACCATAAGAGAAATCCGGGAATCTGTTCTGGAGGTAAATGAATATTGAAGGAGCAAGGATTTCTGAATATTCAAAGGGGAAAAAAAAGAGAAGAATTTTTTTTTGGCTGTGAGTGGGAGGGGAGAGGGAAAAAAAAAATTGGAGCAACCTGAAAATAAGGAGAAGACTGCCTAAAACTTTAAAGAGCTAATTTTAAAGAGTTATTAAACAACAATAAGACTTCCTAAAGATATATTTTAAAGAGAACTTTGTGATCAAACTTTATCCCAAAAAGAGAAAGTGGAAAAAGAGAAAGTATTAAAAAGAATCAGCTGATTGGACTGTTTGATGACTTGGGATTTTATGAGAATTATTTCAGACTAAAAGCACTCGGGTGGTTGTTTTGAAAAAAAAATTTCTCTGTACAATGGCATCAGTTGTGGATGAACTAGAACTTATACACCAAAAATATGAAAGAGAAAAGCAAGAAGGGAAAGATGTCTTTGGCACTCTTTTTCAGTTTATAGAAATGGCGGTCTGTGCTTATGTAAAATCGTATGAGCATGATAAAGAAGAAGCCATTTTTGAAGAACAAGTGACTTTGGTTGGGGAAGAAAAGAAGGAGGAGAAAAAGGAGAAGAAGACTTTAAGACCTGGGAAAACAATCCAAAAAGAGAAGAATAAGGTGAAAAGAGGATATCGTGTTAGGAAACAACAGAAAGGGGGACAACAGGATAACAGGGAGGTGGAGAGACAAGGGGGTAAAGAAGATAAAGAGAAGAAGAAGCAAGGGAGAAAGGAAGGGATGAGAAGCTTTAATGGTAGGGAGCAAAATGCAAAAAACCAAAAGTTTTTTAGAGATAATGGATAGATTTTATTGGAAAAGGGATTCTAGAAGGGTACATAAGATTGCATTTTTATATTTGTATTTAGAAATAATTATAGAAGACTGGAAATAGTATGCAATTTAAAATGTGATAAAATATTTAGTATAATTCAGTGAAATTTTTGTTAAGAGAGGGGAGTACTTTAATGAAATAATGATTTAAGATTGGTGATGCGGGGGGAATAATTTTGGAAAGTATAAGAAGTGTTCCCATAAAGGTATGATAATTAATTGAAATGGGTAAAATGTCTAAAGATATAAATGATTGTTAATACCAATGATTAGGCCATGTTATACTAGTGAAACTATTTGTGAAATGAGAGGTTTGAAGAAGGAGAGGGGAACATGTAATGTAATAATGATTTATAATATGTGATGTGGGGGGCGGAATTAATATGGCAAATAGTTGCTCCCATAGAAATATGTGACCTAATTGATAAGAAATGTGCTAGATGTTTAAGATATGAATAAATATTAATATTAATGAATAGATTTGTATTGGTTTTGATGATATTGTATAATGTCAGAATGTACCAGACAGAATCCCAACGTAAGTTATGTACTTTAAATCAAGTACCCTGTTTCTCCAACAATATGGCCTCCCCCAATAGGAAGTCCCAGCATGTTTTATAGGCATGAAATGAAATTAAGCCCCTCCCCCCCAAATTAAGGCCTATATTAAAACATGCGAAATGGGGGGAATGGTGGGGCGGCTTGCCGTTAGGAAGTACTTTTGTTGCACACCCGGATATGCTGCTGCCTGCGTTGACCCTGATACGAAGTGCCCCACCAACGCCGAGGTCAACATCCAAGCCATCGCCACCCACCCGCCCGAAGATGCAACGTGGGGGGGGGGAATTAAGTCACCCCTGAAAAGACGGCCTAGCCATTTTTTCGGGGCTCAAAAAAAAATAAGACCTGGCCTTATTATATGAGAAACACGGTATTGTAAATATAGGGGAAAGAGACATAGGCGTCACACTCCAATCAGTGTACAGGAGAAGGTTTTTCTTTTTTTCTTTTAAGAAGAAAGATAAACGGATAGTTGGAAATAGAACAGACAAAGAATAATAAATATTATGATTTGAATTGAGAGGAGATAAATAAAATAAAATTGAGAAAATTTAAAAGAAAGGAGAAGCTATATAGAAAAATGAAAATGTAATAAGATATGGAATGGTATGTAAAATGAATATGAATTTGAATGTGTGTCTGTACCAAGAGTTTTGACCCGGGATTAAGCAACTTTCAGAAAAGAGATCTTTTATGTTTTTATGTCTTGTATTTTTGTATGTTTTGTATGTTTTTAAAAATTAATAAAATTTTGTTCAAAAAAAGAAAAGAAAAGAGGGTCTAAAAATGGGAATGCATATTTTGAACATCAATATCTAAATATCAATATCTACATTTCGACCAAAGAAGTCGAAAGCAGACTCCAGACAATGGAGATGCGAATGCTCCGATGGTCGGCAGGCCTCACCCTACTCGATCGCGTCAGGAATGAAGAAGTGCGCAGACGGTTCAACGTCGTGCCCATCCCCATGGTCATGAGGCAGTCCCGGCTACGATGGTTCGGCCATGTGAGTCGCGCCAAGGAAGAATCCATCATCAAATCTGCGATGAAGGTGATTGTCGGAGGAGCGAGACCGTGTGGTAGACCTAAGCAACGCTGGATGGACACGATCAAGGCCGATCTAGAGATCGCGAAGGCAGACCCGACATACGTGGCAGACAGAGAGGCGTGGAAGCAGTACTCAAGGACATTAGCGGACCTCGCCAGAGCGCGAGACAAACGCTGAAGAAAAAGAAGAAGAAGAAGAAGAATATCTAAATGCAAGCTTTCATTTATGTTTTTTTTTTAAATGTAAATTGATGTCAGAAACCAGATGTATCAACTTCTGTTCTATTATTTTAAAGCCATGCTTTTTATCATTTGTGCTGGTGGTAAGGATGGAGGGAATGCAAGTAAACTTTTTATCACTTTTTGGGGAAGACAGTGGAGATGATGGCTCAGGATCAACTATGGTTTGCCCTAAAGGAATAGGATTAGCTAGATCAGTTTCAGACCTTGGTATGGAATAGACATGTCACTGATTGCTCTAGTAAATGACCTAAGAAAGCACCTAGATAGGGATAGTGTGCTTACTCTGGTCCTTTTAAACCTCTTGGCTGTTTCAGTATCAACAACCAAGTATCAGGTTGGACTGGTTCTGGGGATTGAGACACTGTGTTACAATCATTCCATTACTTCCTCAATTGTCAGTTCTAGTTAGTTGTGATCAGAGGGAGAGAATGATGCTCCCTTGTAGATGCTGCAGGAATCATTTCTCTATCCCTGATGATATATGAAGCTTCTGAGATAGATAATCTGGTATCCTGTACATCACAACCCTGGCTCCCACTAGAGATGCTCTCTGGTTTTTTTTTCCCCCAGTAACTATGGGCCTATGGAATGGGTTAGAGTCTGACTGGGACAGTACAGACTTAAACGTAACCCTACTGTTTGTCCACTGAGGTTCTTCCATGCTCCCTGGTGTCTCTTCATGGGGCAGTACCAACCCTGAAAAAGTAGGTCTATGATTTGATTACCTTCCTGGACTAATGGCTTTTACTGGATCAGTTGGTAGAAACCATGTTTAGGAAGGTTTTTGCACAACTGTGGCTGATGTATAAATGCCTTCCTTTGCAGTTTTGTTCTCACTTGATCTGGGAGGCCCAGACCAGAGTAGTTTACACCATTATTACCACATGCATAGACCATTACAATATGGTCTACCATGTGATTGTCTTGAGAAACTACTTGGAAACTTCATTTGGAATAAAAAGCAGAGGTCTAGATACTGCTTGGTTTTTGCTGGTTGACACATACACATTTCTTTGGTGGCCTTGTACTGGCTTCATCTCAACTTTCAAATGCAATTTAAACTCTTGGTTTTAACATATAAAGCCATTTATGATTTAATGAGGTACCTTCAGAACTGCATTTCTCCATTGGAATCTATCTGAACACTTTGATCATTTTGGAGAAGCAGCTACTTATTCCCCATTTTGGGAACATGATAGATAGATAGATAGATAGATAGATAGATAGATAGATAGATAGATAGATAGATAGATAGATAGATAGATAGACAGACAGATAGATAGAGATAGATATAGATATAGATATAGATATAGATATAGATATAGATATAGATATAGATATAGATATAGATATAGATATAGATATAGATATAGATATATAAAGATATCTAGCATACAAAGAATTGATTGATCTTTTATATCATGATGATACAGATATGATGCTGGAGATATTACAATGGCTGTGGAAATAAACCTGTATTATAATACTCATGGGGCTAATGTTAGATGATACTTTTCCTCATTATAAGAAAAATAAAATATTCATTAAAATTGGAAAGGAAAATATCTCAGCAAAAGATTCTAAAACAATTCAGTAGTACATATATGTGAAATGAAAATTTTAGTCCAAATTATTTTAGCATTTAGTAACTCTGAGTAGAAGAAAATTAATTCAGATATTTGGCCTGAGTGAACAGATAGGTTCTATAACCCTCTATTCCATCTTTTTCTCTAACAGATAATAGATCAGTATAAACTAGAATCTAATGTAATATCTCTTTCCAGCATTTCATGAATCACAATAAAAATAATTAGATTTTATGATAATATTGGAAGCAACTCCTTACAAAACAGAGGGAAATGAAGAGGTGATGAATTTTTCAGCATTATTGGAATCTAGCATGGAACCCCTTCTTTAAAGAAATTAATGAGACTTTTATTGCTTAAAACATATATAAACATTCTCAATTCCTAGCTCTAATTTTTCCTTCCAGTTCCTTAATAAACTCAGAATTTCCCTTTATTTCACATTCTTATAACATTTTTCTATTTGATTAAAGAAAAGCAAAATGAAGTTTATATTATGGAAAGAATTTTAAAATCCTAATAGCCTCCTAAAGAGAAAAATGCCTTGGAAATGATAAGTTAACTGATAATTATTTGATCTTTTTTTTTTTACTTCTATTAAATAAAATAACAGTTGAGCATACACTCAAATTTAATGTAATTAACTGTATTATCTAATTTCTAGACATCACTCTTTAAACTTCCTTTTAGGACATTTTAACTAACTGACTTCATTTCGAGAGGTGGAAAGCACTCTATTTAACACAAATACTGTATTTGTCTATGAGCCTAATGTTCATTTATTGATAGGAAACACAGTTAACAACTGGATTAACGTCTCCATATTCTATCTCTTTTCTACAAGATTATGGTGATTACTTATTTATTTATTGGCAGAAAATACCAGAATCAGTTCCTAATATTTTTAGTTAAACTGAGATGGATAATAAATATTTGTAAGGACAAATCTAGTAGCCAATTTACCTGGCATAATGATTATTATGGTGGTCCTAATGATAATTAATCAAATCAATTCGGCAGGGTAGCTCAATTTTAAGTACAAACATCAGCTACTTCAGCTTTGCACAGAATGTACACTATATAAGAGACATAAGACATAAGAATTTATTTGTCATTACACTCGCTAGCGGGTGCAACGAAATGAGGTGCTCTTCCACAAAGTAAAACTGGACAAACACCACTAAAAGAAAAAAATTGAACTAAACACAACCAACCATACAATAATCTCTATGCAATTTAAAAATGTAAATACCCCATTACTCTCAGCCATTTAAATTCCACAAAAATCTTATGACCCTGCATTCAAACTCAAAACTGCACTTGGATAAAAACTGTTCTTAAATCTGGTCGTCCTTGTTCTTAATACCCTAAATCTCCTTCTCGATGGCAATAGTTCAAAGAGCTGATGTCCCGGATGAGAGGAGTCATTCAATATATTAAGTATCTTCCTCTTACATCTATTCCTATACAGTTCTTCCAAAGAGGGGGGTGAGCAGCCAATGATGTTTTGGGCCGTCTTGATCACCCTCTGAATTGCCTTTTTCTCTGCCACTGTGCAGCTCGAGAACCATACACAGAGACAGTAGGATAATATACTCTCAATTGAACTCCGATAGAAGGTAGTCAGTAGACTCTCAGCCAGTTGTTGTTTCCTAAGAATCCTTAGTAAATACAACCGTTGTTGTGCCTTCTTAATTAAAGCAGCGGTGTTTGCGCTCCAAGTCAGGTCATTTGTAATGATGGTCCCGAGAAAATGACAATTGATGATGACACTTATGACAATTGATGACAATTGATGATGACACTTATGAACTATAACCTGACATGCAGTGCATCTAGCTGGCAGAAGTAGACTAGTGCTGTAGATCAATCATGTGGAAATAAGGAGGAAATAAAGGAACTGGAATGTGATCCCACCTCTGTGTCAGTATTGACACCTCACCGAAACCTCTGCTTGTTGCTTTTGTCTGTACCAAGCAGTGCCACCTCAAGGCACTTTGTTGCCTAAACAAAAGATATTCCTTTCCCTTGCTCTTGAAGTTGCACAATTCAAAGAGTGTTTTAGGGAAAGACAATCTGGCTCACAAAGAATTTTAATTAGTTATTAATTAATTATTCCCTTAATAAACAAGTAATATCTGGACTCTGTATATGAGTTTTTAGATTGGGATCTAAAAATAGCTCTTTGGCTTAATTTAATTTGCTAACTCTGGGGTTAAAAGTTTTTCCAGGAGTTTACAAGAAGAGACCTAATTGACAGTTAATTACTGCTTTTTTTATTTGGGATGTATGGGTCAGCATAAATCCAGTCTATTCCAAAACATTGATACTAAGTTATTACGTTAATTATTTCTGGGAATTGTTGTTTTTTAAAAAGTTGCAAACAAGGGTCTGTTGATCTGTCACTGAAAATGGAAAAGAAGAGTCAAAATTTGCACACAAAAAAGTTATCTTCTTAGGTAAGAAAGAATAGATATGTAGTTCATAACAACCACAGCTAACTGAAAAGCAAAAAGAATTGGATAAAAAATTTAAAGGAATTGGTAGCAAAAATAAGGGTACCTGGAAACAAATACAACAGTCTTATTTGAGATTCTTTGAAACCTAATCAAAGCACTAGAAAGCATTTCAATATCAATGCTTGGTAAAATAAGCCAGATAATATGTTGTGTTAGTTCTGTTATCACCCAAAAACCTAGACATAAAACTAGGGAACAAAAGCAACTAAAAAGGTAAACAAAAGTCTGTTTACACTTGAAGATGAAAAAGCTGCCATTGGATCTGAACAATTTGGGGGAAAAAAACCTAAACAAATGAAAGTGTTTAATGAATGTTTTTTATACTTCTGAACTTGAATTCCCACTGACCAATTTCTCCATAGATAAAAGGGAGGAATAACAATATCTGGAGACCTTTGACAGCTCTGGGTATTTCATAAAAAATAAAACCAAGTCAGATTTGTTTGACATCCCTATTCTCTACTTGTTTCTATCTATTCTTTTCCAACTTGAATAATCTAAATGGGGGAGGGGGGGTGGAGTTGCAAAGGTGAGGAGAAGTCTCAATGGTATAAATGCTTTATAATTTGTTCCCCTGCTCAACAAATTTGGTGCCACCCTCAGCAGCCATAAGTAGATATTTTTGATAATTGTTGAAATACCAAAGCTATCTCAAAACACATGGCTGTTTGTGAGCTGCTGTGCAGTTGACCCATAGCTGCCTTCATTCTCTTTATAGATAGTAGCTTCTACAAAGAGAATCAGATTGGAGAGATTGCACCCCATTCTTCCTCTCCCTCTCTCCATACTTATTTATCACGTGGAGTGGTGGAATGGAAGTTAAAGTGACATTGATGTTTACTTGTACTGCATAGTTTTTAAAGAACACCAATTTCATCACATTATTTTAACAGCTATAATTTTAAAAGAACTTGTGAGTGTTTTTAAAAGCAGATCATACTAAAACTTTCTAAACGTTGAGGGATGCTATGGAAGTTTATTTTTTACATTTCTTTGCATGCAAAATTCTTGACAGAACATTTCAGAAAGATTTACATAAACTTTCCAGTTGCAAACTTTATACTGGACTTCTCACCAAAATTTTGCCAGAACTGAAGTGAAATCTGAATTCTTCTCAGGATAATTGGTGAGCCAATTCCTTTATTTATTTATTTTTATTCATAAAGTCTTTTTTTTTTCAACAGAAGAAAACAACAATAAAAAGTACAAAATAAACAAGACATTAAAAGGTGCATTAAGAACACTAACATATACACACATATGTCTCTAGTTGAATACTGAGAAATATATTATGATATTAGTTTCCCACTCCTTGTGAAACACCCCCCCCCATTTTTAAACTACTAATTCTATGTATAGATTATTAACCTTTTTTTGAAATTTCAAAAATTGGTGTTGTTGTAATCAACTTGTAAAAGTTTACAAACAAAAAAACAGAAACTTCATCTATGAAAAAGAAAAAAAAACCTGGTTATTTTAGCTCATAAAATATTTCATTTACATATGTTACAGAAAATTTTGTGTGAACAAGATATAAACAAATTAACAGGGGAGCCTCAAAAGCAAAAGATATGCCTAAATATACAACCTTGACACTTTCCTGAATTAAGCATAATCCAAAATAAGATTAATTCATTGTAGTGAATTATTGGAGTTGTCTCACAACCTAATGGGATCTTATCCAAGCTGCTGCTCTTGGAAATGTTAAGATTCCAGCACTTATGTTAGTTGAAAAATATTGAAAGCTATTCATTTTAAAAGTCCAAACTATAAATCTTAGTTAAAAGGTAGGTTAAAAAAATATGATTGAAACAAGATTCATTTGAAAAATGTCTTCTCCCTTCCCATTTTGCTAAACTGATGGCTTTGAATAATGGCACATCTCATTTTTTTCTAGGAAAAAAATTAGAACATATTTTGGGAACTGCAATTCTAAAAGACTCAGTCAACATCAGCCTGTGAATCAGTGAGCTAAATTGAAGCTCAGGAAATAGTTTTAAAATATCTTGTCCCTCTAGAGAGCTTATAGAGAAGCAGTACCCATCAGAATGTTAATGTTGTGCAATTATAAATATGTGTAAATAAACAATATATGGCAAAACATTTTAAGTCTCCAGAGACCTCACTCCTAGGCAATTCATGATTTGCTGAGTGCTTAGTACTTGGAGGATTTGACTGCAAGAATGTAACAGTATATTTTAGGATTTGAAACTAGACACTCAATTAGATAATAGATATTTCTCGTGGCTTAAAGCAGTAGTTTTTCAAATATGTACATTGCAACTAGCAAGAGCTGGGAGTAATTTCTGATTTGAAAAGGATATCTGTAAACCATCTGGATCAGCACAATATGGATCCAAATATTAAAAGCAGAAGGAGGAGGGGAAGAAAACATGATGGTACTGACTCATCAGGTCAACATAGTTTTTCTTTGTGATTTTTTTATATTGTCTTTTTTGTTTTCCATCAACAGAAAACTGAGTCAGCCTAAAGCCTACTTTGTTTGCTATGAGGAATATATTTACTAGTCTATTGTTCATAGTAATCTTTGACATTTCATTCTTTTTATGTAAACTATTTAAATTTCATGAGAAATTGAAGGAAGAGTTTGAACTATGAAGATAAGTTGTGGTAGAAAATATGTTTCCAAGGTACTATTAATTTCTTTTCTTTCTGGCTTTGAAAGTAACCGACATCTGATCTGCTATCACTAACTCAGACTCACCCTCCATCCCTCCCTCCCTCCCTTCCTTTCTTTTTTCTTTCCTTACCTTAATATGGAACATAAAGTTGGACATTTCAACCCAATCAATGTTGATTTGCAATGTGGTACACTAAGCAATTTTTCAGTATTGAAGTACAAACTAAACAAGTTGTGTCAGTGCTGTGACCAGTAAAGTCAGGTGAAAATCATGTTTATTTTTACTGTGAACTTCTCTAAGGAGAACAGGAGTAGACAATTGCAACTTAAGTTCATCCTTGGCTTTAATTTGCAATTCCCAAGCTAGAAAACTGTCCTAATATTACTATATAAGAACCATGGTGGTACAGTGGTTAGAATGCAATATTTCAAGATAATTCTGCTGACTGCCAACTGCCAGCAATTTGGTAGTTTGAATCTCACTGGCTCAAGGTTGACTCAGCCTTCCATCTTTCAGAGGTCAGTTTGTTGGGGGGCAATATGGTGACTTTGTAAACTGCTTAGAGAGGGCTGTAAAGCATGGTGAAGCAGTATATGTATAAGTCTAAATGTTAAGTGCTATTGCTATATAGGGTACATATATTTTTGATTTTCCTCTACGTTCTTATAGAAATTTTGCCTAATGTTTTATTTTTGATGAATTAAAACAGCTTTCTGTGTTTCATCTATTCAAAAATACTGAATTAAAGCCTCATGCAATACCTACTTGTTTAGGTAAATAAATATGCAAGTAATGTTCACATGACGCTTCTGTTCAAACCAGTTCCATCTGTTATGTTAGTCAGGCAGCTCTTATCCTATTTTTTATATTCCCTATTTTCTGTTCATTGTAGTTGGATTGTACTCTTTATTATGAAATATTCTTGTAACATTGTGCAATTCTTTTTCCTCTAGACTAGCAGTTTAATATTGCTTGCATGGTTTTAACAACTTGCTTAGTTTTAACAACTTTATTGTTGAAATTAATCATGAATTATAATGAAATTTCCCATGTTTCTAAACTCTTGTCCCTATGCTGGAATTACCTAGAGAACCCCCCACATCCATGTCTGTAACAGAATTGGGTGAACTCATTAAAAAAGGGTTGGGAGGATACATAAAAAGCTTTGACTGAAGCTGCTAAGGAATACAAAAAGCAGGTGTACAAACATAGATCTCTCCAACCACCGTTTAAAGTAGGAGACAAAATATTTTTGTCAACAAAATATCTCAGATTTAAACTTCCTAGTAAGAAGTTGGGCCCTAAGTTCTTAGGTCCATTTCCGATATCAAAGGTAATCAATCCAGTCACAGTCCAATTAAGTCTTCCCTGGTTATTGGGAAAAATATACCCAGCGTTCCATAGTAGTTTATTAAAACCAGCTGTAGCATCAATTATAAGACCAATACCAACGGCTCCCCCTAAACCTTTAATTGTACAGGGTGAGACATATTATGAAATCAAGAAAATCCTTGATTCTAGATTACACTGAGGAAGATTACAATACTTGGTATTGTGGAATGGTTACCCTGTATCAGATGCTACTTGGGTTAAAAGTTGGGATGTACATTGCAGATAGCTAGTTAACCAATTCCATGAGGAATTCCCCAACAAACCGAAGGGTCCTCTTAGAGGAGGAAGAGGGGGTTAAGGACATCGCATTAACCCCTGATTGTGTTTTGTTTATTATTTCTTATAGGAGGTGAACTTCCCAAGGGGGGTGGGGGGGCGCCTGTCAGTTTTGGAATCATTATTCATTGCTGCCACATAGCTTGAGAAAGTGGAAGGGTGGTGATTTTAATTGAGTAGCTCTTAGTAGACAAAATATAATTCTTTTGTTAGTTCAAGGTCAAAGAGTGTGGCGCAAGAAAAAAGGAACTTACTTTGGGATTGGTTCATGTGATGTGATGATGAGAGAAAAGGGGATGGGTTGTAGTTTGGGATATTGTGGGAAGTCCAGGAAACTTTTAATTTTGAAATTCCACAGATGTGCCAGGTGCTATTCTAATAAAGGTACTTTTGAGATTATGCTTGTCTCGGAGTTACTGATTGGAATGGAGGTTCCCTGGAATGCTGACATTTGTGACTTTTGCTTTAGTGATACTTTCTTAATCTAAGGTGTAAATTAACTATGACAAATTATTATTATTTTTAATTAAGCAAATGTACATGGCAGCATAACTCACACACAGTGATTCTGGAAGGCTTATAACATTAAAATTACATAATATAAAACCTCTAATACCACCACCAGCACCCCACAGCAGTAACAAACAGAATCAAACCACTCAATTGGCTTTGTATCAAGATGTGCATCAAGATAGAGCCACTGACAGAACCATATATTTAGAAACTTCTGGAAAAGTATCAAGGTAGACCTCATCTTATCTCTGGGAAGATGATATTTCTCCACATCTTGGATGAAAGTGCATTGTGGCAAACCAATATGTAAATTATATCCTTTAACTATACTTCAAAAGTCATGAAACTGTAATGAAGTTCAAATTATTGTGCTTTAGGTAGCAGCACTGATACTTTATTTTATTTCAGGATAATGTTTCATATTTGCTCACATTCCTTCAATATGATGTAAATGGAAAATAGTAAATATATTGTGCATCTATAATTATACTATTATGATTATGCAGCTACAGCCAAAAATGATTTTAATTATTCATGAGAATCACACTAATTTAAAAAGTCAGATATACAATGAATCTTTTAATTTTTCTTGCTTAACTATATTGTGTGATTAAGGGAATGTACTTATTTCTTCTTTTTGGATTTTGAAAAAAAAATAGATTAGTCAATACAGATTTTAAGATTTCCATATAACTTCCATTGCCTAGCAGACTTCTGAAGTCAATAGCAATTTCTAATTAAATGTTAATGAATGTCACGGTAGCCAAAGAGATGAAATTGCTAGATGGAATTTAAGAGGAATAAACATATCACGAAGTTCAATAAACTTTACATTATAATGTAATTTTTTTTAAAAAAAATTCCATTGGGATATTCTTGATTCCAGTCCAAGAACCATAAAATTCATAGAATAACAGAGTTGGAAGGGACCTTGGAGGCAGGGGTGGGATTCAAAATTTTCAACAACCGGTTCTGTGCGCATGGCTTAGTTGGTGGGTGTGGCTTGGTGGGTCATGTGACTGGGTGGGAGTGCCAACTTGATGTCACTCACGTTAAGGGGCACTTGTCCTTGCCTGGCCTCTCCTGACAGTGGGGATGCTGCAACGGTCATAAGTGTGAAAAACAGTCATAAGTCACTTTTTTCAGTGCCATTGTAACTTTGAATGGTCACTAAATGAACTGTTGTATGTCAAGGATTACCTGTACAAAAATACAAAAAGCTTCTTTGCTTGCAAAAAGCTGCCCTAAATACCAATCATTAGATTAAAAATACCTGCAAGCTGGAGTTACAAATCAGGCAGTGTGCCAGAGCACCTTGAGGAATTAAAATAGTTAAAATACAATAATAACTATCAGCAGCCAACTCTTGCTCATACAGTGAAAGCTTTTATCAGAGAGGTCATTTAAGCTCTCCAAAAAGAGCACACCCAGGGAAAGCAATCCTTAGATCCATTTGCACCACTTAAAGATACCAGCTGGTCTCACACACCTCAAAAGATATCCTAAGGAAATCATCCAGGTTTAAGGAAAGGTCACATGCCCCCCAAAAAGGCAGTTAAAAAATCAGTGCCAAACTTGCATCCTGCCTCTTGGAAGTACACTCCAAAAGGACAGTGCCAGATACCACTAAATCAGTTAAGGAAGACCCCCTCCCCAGATAGAAAAAGAAACCTTGAGGCAGAAAAAATTCAAACACAATACAAAGAATTAAATCACAACATTAGCTGTTGCTTGTTAAACCAATTACCAGAACAAATAGACACAGGAACTAGTCAGATTTCTCAAACCAGTTTCTTTTCAGGAACAGAGATTAATCTTTTCCCTTTCAAATAAAGCTGAATAGGGAAAATTATCCCATCAATAAACACAGGATTAAACGTCACCAAGCACAGAATTAAACTTCATAAAAAACCAGTTTTAGACCAAAACTCAGAAAGGGTATGTAAACTCACGTTTGAATGTCAATCTTTCTAGATAGCCAAGAAGAAGTATTTCCAGGGGAGTATTTCCTCCCAACAGCAGTGTAAAAAGCTTAAAACAGCCGTTCCCCTTTAAGAAAGTATCAAGGAAAAAAAAAAAACCTTCTTCGGAGACAGTAAGTCTATGCATACTGCCAAGAATGTAATAAGGGTGAAAAAAACCACAAAAGGAGATTTCTTCCAACTACCCGTTCTCTGAACTGCTTAGAAAGTTAATGAGTTCTATAGAACCAGTCAGAACCAGTAGAATCCCACCCCTGCTTGGAGGTCATGATGGACTATGTGTCTTGCTAAGTTTTTTGTAAGGAAGATCTAAATTGCAAGAATGGTTATAATACTCAATTGTTTCATTTGTTAAATATTACTTCTGCTTAATCAGTATCTGATTGTGACTAGATTAAATAAGACCTGCTACTTCCAAAGGACTCTTGTCAATTCAGTGAAAAACTAGAAATTGTCTTCAAATTATCTTTTAGTAATCAACAGCAAATTGATCTTGTCTGCCACCCACCTGTAATGCACCCTTATATTTAATGCAAGCAAAAGAAAGAACTAAAAAAATCAAAAGCTGAAATTATTTGCAAAACAAAAGAAACAAAATTTCAACCACATTGGAAAGTATAAGTAACATTTCCTGAATAATGCTGTTGATCTATCATCATCTATTATAAGAACTTCAAATATACCATCATAAGTTTATTTAAGAAAAACGATTGAAAAATCCATAAATGTATTGAGATTCTTTGTACCATTTTGGTGCTCCCAGAATAATCAAAACATGAAACTAAACAGCTATTTATGAACCACATATGTTGATTCAGAGCTCAGAGATTCAACTAAAGAAAAAGAGAGAGTCTTCTGATGTGGTGAGGGAACTCTATGAATCACAAGCAAATGGCTTTTTGATTCAAATTTATATCTGGAATTATAACTCTAGAAGTGTATGACTCAGTGCTGCCCTGTACTATGCTGAATCAACTCTAGCTCAGTAATTTCTAAGGAAGTCATTTCTGGGAGGCCCTTTTTGTGTTTTAAAGCAAACAGAAGATAGATATGGAAAGTGAAGAAACCAGAGAACTAATAACAGACTATGTACTATGTTAAAGGGCATATATGTTTTTACTTTTAACAAAGATAACTTACATTAAAATGAAAAGCTATCCACTGCAAAGTTTGATAATACAATTTAGAAAGAGTTCTGGAGTTTTTCCCCAAAAGCACTACAATTTTGTTATTTATGTTTATCTTAAATATATACTGAGAGATGTTAGCATAAAAAAAAGACTTGACAACCAAAAGAGACTGTAAAAAGCCTTCTTGCATTCAGGATATTTGCAAATATGTGAATAGGACCCCATCTCCCCAAACGAGTAGGAGATGAAGACACCACCCTTAAAATGGTTGCAACTTTTTATAAGATATCATATTGAAAAGATTACATAACCCTTCCTGATATTCTCACATAGGAATTTTAGAGACTTTCCTGGGGAGGTCTGGGTACTTTTCTATTTTTAACTCCTCCCAAACCACATCTCTGGGAAACCACCTTTTTCCCATCACCATGTTTTCCTGTTATGTTCATCTAACACAATAGATCATAAACAGGCTTCCTTCAATGTCAGAGTGACCTAGCATCTCTTACATTAATTCTCAAGCCAAAAGTCCAAACCCCACATTCCAGCCAAAAACATGACATTTCATTTAGAACATAACAAGTTACAAAACATAATATGTTTGTTAGAGATAGGTATATAATTGTCCAGTCATCATTATAAAAGGTCACATCTCGGATAAACATGGACTCTCTTCTGTTCTTCATTTTCTCAGGTGTAACTTGCAATACATATGTTGTTGCCATAAATAACATATACATAAAAAAGAAGTTCTTGAAACAGAAAACTGTGTTATCTTGGTAGTGTTAATCTGCCGTGTAAACTGTAGATTACATAAACATTTTCATTGAATAAGCCATAGATTTGTTCATACATAATAAGTTACACTTCGGCTCACATATGCAGGAAACACACAACAATAGTAATGGGAGACTTCAATTATCCTGATATCAATTGGAAAATTATTCTGCACCAAGTGAGAAATCAAATAAATTCCAAACCAACCTAGCTGACAACTTTGTTGTCCAAAAGGTAGAGGGTGAAACTAGAGGGACAGCCATACTGGACTTAATTCTTATAAACAGAGAAGAAGTGATAGAGGGAGTTGAAACTGCAGGGTACCTTGGGTGAGAGTGACCATGTCATACTAGAATTCAACATAACACAAACACAAGCAACAGAACATAATGATACCAGAGTCTTGGATTTTAAAAGAGCTGATTTCAATAAACTCAGAGAGAACTTGGGAAAGATTCCATGGATGAAAATCCTAAAGGGGAAAACAACTCAAGAATCTTGGGAAACTGTAAAAAATATGATCATAGAAGCCCAGACCAGCACAATACCACTGAGAAAGAAAAACAAGAAATCCAAGAAGAAACAAGCATAGCTACACAAAGATCTCTTTGGCAAATTGAAAGAAAAAAAGGACAAGTACAAAAAATGGAAAGAAGGACATACAACCAAGGCAGAATATCAGCAGATAGCCAGAATCTGCAAAGACGAAGTCAGGATAGCAAAGGCTCAGAACAAATAAAGACTTGCAACAAAAGTCAAAGATAATAATAAAAAAAATTCTTCCAACATATAAATAACAAGAAAAAAATCAAGGAAACAGTCAGTCCACTAAAGAGAGAAGATGGCAAGGAAGGAACAGGCAACAGAGAGAAAGCAGAACTGCTTAACTCATTCTTTGCCTCTGTATTCACACAAAAAGAAACTATAGCTCAACCCACCAAAAACATAACTGTAAAAGACAGACCAGAAATAAAAGTTAAAATAAGCAAAAAAAAAATAGTAAGAGAACACCTGTCTGATCTTGATGAAAACAAATCACCGGGGCCTGATGGATTACATCCCAGAGTTTTAAAGGAGCTGGCAGAGGTCATCTCAGAACCACTGCACCATATCTTTCAAAAATCCTGGACCACCGGGGAACTACCAGAGGACTGGAAAAGAGCTGATGTGGTTCCCATCTTCAAAAAAGGAAAAAAAACAGACCCAGGAAACTATAGACCAATCAGCCTAACATCAATACCCGGGAAGATACTGGAAAAGATAATAAAAAAACAGATCTGCCAACATCTAGAAACAAGGAAAGTAATAACTAGCAGTCAGCACGGGTTTGTTAAAAACAGATCATGCCAAACCAATCTTATTTCATTCTTCAACACAGTGACTAAATTAGTAGACCAGCAAAATATTGTGGACATAATATATTTAGATTTCAGCAAGGCATTCGATAAAGTAGATCACAACCTACTTCTTAGTAAGCTAGAAAAAAGTGGAATAGATAGCACCACCATTAGATGGATTCGCAACTGGCTGGCAAACCGTACTCAATGAGTAGTCCTTAATGGGTCTAAGTCTACATGGAGGGAAGTAAGCAGTGGGGTGCCACAAAGTTCCGTCTTAGGTCCAGTACTCTTCAATATCTTCATTTACAACTTAGATGAGGGAATAGAAGGGGAACTTACCAAATTTGCAGATGATACTAAGCTGGCAGGAATAGCTAACACCCAAGAAGATAGGCTCAAGATCCAGATGGATCTTGACAGATTAGAACACTGGGCCATATCTAATAAAATGAAATTCAATATAGAGAAAAGTAAAGTCCTACACTTAGGCAAGAAAAACCAAAAGTACACATATAGAGTGGGTGAAACCAGGCTCAATAGCAGTAACTGTGAGAGGGATCTTGGAGTCTTAGTGGACAACCAGCTAAATATGAACCAGCAGTGTGCAGCAACCGCCAAAAAAGCTAATGCAATCCTAAATTGCATTAACAGAGGGATACAGTCAAGATCAAGGGAAGTACTAATACCGCTCTATAAAGCCTTGGTAAGACCACACCTAAAGTACTGCATCCAGTTTTGGTCACCACATTATAAAAAGGATGTTGAGACTCTAGAAAAAGTACAGAGAAGAGCAACCGGGATGATTAGGGGACTGGAGGCTAAAACATATGAAGAACGGTTGCAGGAATTGGGCTTGGCTAGTCTAGTAAAGAGAAGGACCAGGGGAGACATGATAGCGGTCTTCCAATATTTGAGGGACTGCCACAGGGAGGAAGGGGTCAAGCTATTTTCTAAAGCTCCTGTAGGCCAGACAAGGAATAATGAATGGAAACTGAACAAGGAGAGATTTAATTTGGAAACAAGGAGAAACTTTCTGACAGTGAGAACAATCAACCAATGGAACAGCTTGCCCTCGGAAGTTGTGGGAGCACCATCAGTTGAGACTTTCAATAAGACATTGGACTGCCATTTGTCAGAAATGGTGTAGGGCAGGGGTGGGCAAACTACGGCCCGGGGGCCACATCCGGCCCGTTGGTCTGTCCAATGCGGCCCGCCCCTGAAAAAAAATCACTGCCATTGGTCTGTCCAATCCGGCCCGCCCCTGAAAAAAAATCGCTGGGTGTGGCGTATTGCCCTGTGCCGCGTGGCCCCAAAGCTGCAAAACAGTGCGGAGCGATCTAGGGGTAGGAAAGAAAAGAAATTTGCAAAGGCCTCGGCTGGGAGTTCGAAATCACCTTCGAGTGCGACCTCTCCGAAGGTGAGTCCCTGCCGATCCCCCTTTTTTCCAGGGCTTCCAGGCTTAAACTTTGCAAAGGCAAAGCTTGCAGGCTGGAGCGTCTTTCCGCCGAGGAGCGGGAAGGGTTCCACCCGCGGGCGGGCGGGCTGCTTGGAGCCACCTAAAGCTAGGCCGCTGCTGGTGGAGCCTTGCCCTGCCTTGGTGCCCCGTTTCCCAGCTCGGCGGTCCTGCTCGGGCGGCACTTTAAAAGCCTGCTCCCAGCACCCGAGCAACTTCCCAGCAACTTTCGGCTTCGTTTTAACTCGTGGGCGCCAGGCATGATATTCCGCTCTGAAAAAAAAATCGGGCCGGCCAAAAGAGACCCCTGCCGCGCGCCCGGGAGTGCCCGCTGCTTTCCTCGCCGGGGCCGGGCGGCGGCGTGTTGCACAGAGGCTGGTCTGTGGCTGGCCCAGCTCCCTTTTCCTGCCGCTCAGCGGCCTCCGCTCGCACCGCCCGGGCTCCGCTCAGGTATTCGGCTGGGGCTGTCAGAAGTTGCTACCGCTGGTGCAGCTCCACGGCTCCAGTCCCACGTTGCCTCGGGAAGGGAAAGGCAAAACCAGGAGCCGCTGCTGCCGTTGCAAAGCACCGCCGCGGCTCTTCTTTTTGCCTTTCCCTTCCTGAGGGAACGCGGACTGGAGCGCGCGCGGAGCCGCGCCAGCAACTCCTGACTCGGGGCCTCCGAGGGAGGGGAAGGAGGAGAAGAAGGGGTGGGGGGAAAGGAGGGGGCGATTCCCAAAAAATCGGAATTCTGATTTTAATTGGAAGAATATCATGCCTGGGGCGCTTGCGCCTGGCCCCGAGCCGCGCGGCGGAGGGGAAGCCCGGCGGGCAGGCGGGCAGGCGGGCAGGCGGGCAGGCGGGCTGCTTGGAGGAGGCGACCCAGTGGCGCTTCGGGCTTCCCCTCCGCCGTGCGGCTCAGGGCGAGGCGCGAGCGCCCGCGAGTTAAAACGGCCGAAAGTTGCTGGGAAGTTGCTCGGTTTTCCGGGCTTCCAGGGCTTTGCAAAGGCAAAGTTTGCAGGCTGGAGCGTCTTCCCACCGAGGAGCGGAAGGGTTCCGCCCGGCGGGCGGGCGGGCTGCTTGGATCGGGCTGCTGTGCAGCTCGGGCGAGCGCGAGCGCCCGCGAGTTAAAACGAAGCTGAAAGTTGCTGGGAAGTTGCTCGGTTTCTGGGGCTTCCAGGCTTAAACTTTGCTCGGGCGGCACTTTAAAAGCCTGCTCCCAGCACCCGAGCAACTTCCCAGCAACTTTCGGCTTCCTTTTAACTCATGCGTCGCTCGCGCCTGGCCCCGAGCCACGCGGCGGAAGGAAGCCCGGCGGGCGGGCGTGCAGGCTGCTTGGAGGAGGTTCCGGGCTTCCTCTCCGCCAGGCGCGAGCACCCGCGAGTTAAAAGGAAGCCGAAAGTTGCTGGGAAGTTGCTCGGGTTTCCGGGGTTCCAGGGCTTTGCAAAGGCAAAGTTTGCAGACTGGAGCGTCTTCCGCCGAGGAGCGGGAAGGGTTCCGCCCGGTGGGTGGGCGGGCTGCTTAAACTTTGCTCGGGCGGCACTTTAAAAGCCTGCTCCCAGCACCCGAGCAACTTCCCAGCAACTTTTAACTCGCGGGCGCTCACGCCTCGCCCGAGCCGCACAGCAGCCCGCTCCAAGCAGCCCGCCCGCCCGCCGGATGGAACCCTTCCGCTCCTCGGCAGGAAGACGCTCCCGCCTGCAAACTTTGCCTTTGCAAAGACCTGGAAGCCCGGAAACCCGAGCAACTTCCCAGCAACTTTCGGCTTCCTTTAACTCGCGGGCGCTCGCCTGGCCCCAAGCCATGCAGCGGAGGGAAGCCCGGCGGGCGGGCGGGCGGACTGCTTGGAGGAGGCTCCGGGCTTCCCTCCGCCAGGCATGAGCGCCTGCGAGTTAAAAGGAAGCCGAAAGTTGCTGGGAAGTTGCTTGGGTTTCCGGGGCTTCCAGGCTTAAACTTTGCAAAGGCAAGGTTTGCAGGCTGGAGCGTCTTCCCGCCGAGGAGCAGGAAGGGTTCCGCCCGCGGGCGGGTGGGCTGCTTAAACTTTGCTCGGGCAGCACTTTAAAAGCCTGCTCCAGCACCCGAGCAACTTCCCAGCAACTTTCGGCTTCCTTTTAACTCGCGGGCGCTCGCGCCTGGCCCCGATCCGCGCGGCAGAGGGAAGCCCGGCGGGCGGGCGAGCTGCTTGGAGGAGGCGACCGGCGGTGCTCCGGCAGCAGCAACAGGCAGTTTCGCCCGGGCTCCGCTCAGGTGTCTGGCTGGGGCTGTGAGGAGTTGCTACTGCTGGCGCAGCTCCGTGCGGCTCCAGTCCCGCGTTGCCTTGGGAAGGAAAAGGCAAAACCAGGAGCCGCTGAGCCTGAGCCTCCGGTGCCGCTGCTCCCGTTGCAAAGCACCGCCGCGGCTCTTCCTTTTGCCTTTCCCTTCCCGAGGCAACACGGGACTGGAGCTGCGTGAGCCGCGCCGGCGGTAGCAACTCCTGACTCAGGGGGCCTCCGAGGGAGGGGAAGGAGGAGAAGGGGGGAAGGGGGGCGATTCCCAAAAAATCTTGTGCTGACCCGGCCCGTCTGTCAAATTTTAAAAGTCAATGCGGCCCCGAGCCAAAAGTTTGCCCACCCCTGGTGTAGGGTCTCCCGCTTGGGTGGGGGGTTGGTCTAGATGATCTACAAGGTCCCTTCCAACTCTGATTATCTGTATCACAGTTCATGCTAGCCATGAGTTCTTTCAATGATTGAATTATTAAACCATATTATGTGTATTTACCTTTCCAGTATTTTAGAAAATGAAACTTCAAATGACACTTTAATTCTACAATAATTGAATTTTACCTGGACTTGAATTCAGGAAACTTCCACTTGAAATATTGCCAAATTATTCTACTTTTAAAAATCTTTTATTTTCCCCAACCACACTGACATACAGAAAGAATCAGTGAAGGAAATGGGGGAGAGGAAACAAAAAAAAACTTGTACATCTTTTGAGCTATAGCAAAGGAGTCTGGGAGCTGAAAGAAAGGCACTTTCACAGCTCTATTTGGAAATGCCAGGGATTGAACCTAAGATCATCTGTATGTGTGTTTTGCCATTGAACTTAATCATTTTCTCTTGCTGAAAGAGTTGTTCTTCCTCCACTGAAAAATATTATTTTTATTCCCTCTACTATATCACCACTGTCTAGAACAAGAGCAAGATATTGCTTATCAGGGTTGTCTATATCCAACAGAATTGTTAGGTAAAAGAAATACTAAGGATGATGATTTATAGTAGAAAAAAAAAGTAATTAAGAATTAAGTAATTTGTGTAAAATTTCATCACACGTGTATTAAAGAAAATAAATATTAGGGAAATGCTTAGGTTACTAGCTTTAAATAAAGTAACAATAGAATTCTATTTCACAGATAAAATTTAAAGCACAGATGTATGTTAGCACCAGTCATATGGTAACATTAAGACAGGATATGCAATGAGAAAATTTCATTATTCCATTATTCCTGATAGTTCCTAAAAATACTAATATTTTGATACCAATTATTCTGTAGATAGATAAAACCTGTTTGGATGTATGAGAAAGTCTATGACATTTTCTCTCTCTTTTCTGTTCTTTTCTTCTCCCTTTCCTTTCCTTTCCTTTCCTTATCTTTTCTCTTCTTTCCATGATATTAGAGACAAAATTTATGCAAATATAAAACTTAATTCAAAACAATATTGAACTTATAATGATTTGTTTTCTTAAACATTAAAACTGAAATCTATGCAAATTTACCAGAGAAGTAAATTTGGTCTGTCAAAATCTTTTGAAATATAAACCAGTGCCAAATTTTATATCTCCCTTGAAATATTTTCAGAAGTAAGCAGCCTTTGACTTTTTTGTCCAAAACTAAAAAAACATGAAATCATGAAATTAATGAAAGTGAAAGTAAAAGAGATGATCCTCTATCATTGTGAAATTACAAAATACATTTACAAGCAGAGATTTTGGGAATTTTGGTATTAGGTATAAGAAGGAGTACACCATACATTGCAATGACATTATGTCTGTTGAGATTCTCAGTCATCCAGGTCATGGTTTTTCTAAAGGTGCTTTTTCATGGTTTTTCTAAAGGTGCTTTTTCAAGAGGCAATTGGACTTTCTGGTATTTCTTTGAAGATGTTTAGTTTCTCATCCAAAAACCTTCTTCAACTCTGACTGGATGGTGGGGAATGGAGGGATTTATGTTCCTTGCAGACAGCTGATCAGTTGTATTCTTTTAGAGAGTTGCTGAGGCCACCTGGAGGTTTTTCTGTGTCCTCATGGTCACCTGAGTAGTGCAAATGAGTGTGGAGCCTTCTTGGAACTGTGTTGTAGACTGGAGATAAGATGATGTTATATCCCTTGTACTCTGTTGAGAGAGGGCTGTTCAATTTTGATAGAGATGCCTCTTTGACCTGTCTTTCAAACTAATAGTCCTCTCTGTCCAAAATGTGGACTTTGCTGTCTTCAAAAAAGTGCCCTTTGTCTTTTAAATGCAGATGGACTTCTGAATCTTGTCCTGATGAGTTTGTTCTCCTATGTTGTGTCATGTGTTTATGAAGTAGTTGTTTTGTTTTCCCAATATACAGATCTGCAAAGGTCCCACTGCATTGTACCATGTTGCTCAGTTTGTGTCTGGGTGTTTTATCCTTGGGGTGGACAAGCTTCTTCCTTAGTGAATTCTTAGGGTTAAAGTGTGCATATATGTTGTGTCGGCTGAAAATCCTCCTGAGCAATCTATGGAATGACAACATTGCTTCATTTATTGTTTTCTTCTGGAGCTCCCATGGGGTCTTTGGGGGGATTTGATGAAGGCCGACCTGGTATAGCCACATATTCTATGAGTGTCTTTGATGTGTTTTAGTTCTTTTTCTTTCCCACCTTTGCTGGTATGCAGGCCTGAAGCTTAGTGGTGTAGGATTCTGATAGTCCCCATTTTGTGCTCCAATGGGTGTTGAGACTCAAAATGTAAAGGCTTATGTCTTCCTTAATGTGTACTGCATAGTCCAGGAAGGCTGGAAGAGGTAGAAACCAAAGCCATAAACTCCTCCATAGGAATTCTACTCAGTCACTGGTATAGGTATGTGAATGATACTTGGGTCAAGATCAAAACACAGGAAATTAGAAGTGTTTACCAAACATATCAACTCTGTGGACAGATACATCAAATTTACATGGGAAGATGTTAAGGAAAAAAAATCTAGCCTGGACTGTGCAGTACAAAAAAGATAGATTGTAAATCTAAATGTTAATGATATAATTTTAAATATCATGATGGGAAGGAATTTGAATCTAGAATTATTGGGTTTTTTTATTTTTATTTTATTTTACTTGTCTTCAATTCCACTGTTACTTTCAGTAAAGGTCTTGTCACAGTGAACTGAGGTTATTTTTAATATATGACTTTAAAGTTATATATAGCTACATAGAGAGTACCTAATTTATATTTAATTTCTGTATGATTTTGACCATGTTTAACATTGCATGGGCCAATGTCGTCTATTTTTAAGTATCTCCTTTATTTGTATTATCTTTCTTTATAGATTACCATATAATCTATAAAAGCTACTTAGAATTTAGAGTTGTATAGAACGACTTTAATTAGGTGCTGCCAAATTTAGAATATGAAGGGTAGTAACCAGGGCACAATTCAGTCCACTAGAAAAATCAACCATGAATTCATCACAGGGAAAAGCTCATTATTAACTAATCTAAATGGCAGAGCAAATGGGAAGAGAGTTCACTGACAGAGAACTCTAACCATCAGAACTCGTAGAGAAAACTAAGGCTGGAGGAGGGCTATGAAAACTGGGAAAATATATATCATACAAATATAATGATACAATGTTCACACATCTTTTTTTTATTCCCCCTCACTCATCAGCCATCTTGGGTAAAACAAGCTTTTCACTATTTTGACGCATTGCACATTGTGAAAATCAGTTTTCACTGTTTTTACTATTTCAATGTGTACAATGATGCTTCTGCTACATCTCCTACATTCTATGTTTTTCCTTCTTGAGTTATAATACTGTTATCATACTCCGGATATAGCTGTTTATTCACATATCAAATTGATATATAGTTGGATCAGAATATTTGCCCTGAACATTTTTCTTTGGTGAGTAGAGTGCTGCTTCTTACTATTATAAAATAATATTAATATTTGCATTAATCTTTATATTGCTATTAGTAATCTTTGAGGAAGGCTAAAAACTCTTATGTTGTTCCACATCTGCTACAATTTTGTATGATAATTCATTAAATGTGTAACAGTATTACTATATACGTTTATCAGTATTCTTGTTGCTAATGGTAGTATTAATGTCACATATGTAGCAGATAACAATTCCAGGAGATTGACCATGCAGTAAGCCATGCCAATATGCCTACCAATGCAGGAAAGCAAATGGGCAAAGACTCGTGTAAGCTTCCATCTCTAATAAGAAACAATTTTAACATTTGGGTGGGTTATTTGCTGGACAGTTCTGGGAGCAACTGTGTTGCTAAATAGGTCTGGGTCCACTTTGAAGATTCTTTTTTAAAAAATAAAAACATTTTATATAGTACAGAATATGTTACAGGCCCCACTTTCTGAATTCAGTATTGGGTCTCTCCATTTAAGATTTAAAAAACCCCCACAAAACTCAAAAGCTGCTTTCATTCAAAATGGACAAAGAGGAGGAGGGCAACCCACAATCTAAATCAGAATGACTGATGGGGAAAGTGGATAATGAGATTTGAAGCCTAACAAGAAAGGTCCATTTTGCCAATTGCTGACACACAGTCTAATTTCCATGTGGCCCTCAGATAATCAATAGATCATCTGTCTTTTCCATAGAACAGTGAAGGAGAAGGGAAAAGAGTGAGAGTTTCCAAAGCAGAGGGGAAAATGCTGTTAAAAGGAGATACATGAACCCACACGTAGCTTTGGTCTCATCCAGTGCTTGTTTTGGTCACCAATTGTCATTTAGTCAATCATAGATTATTTGTTGAATGGTATAATCTACTCAGAAACATTGGAAATATGTGTGCCTCTGAAATGAATGAGTAAATGAATGAATACTTCAACAATAACAATAAATTCTACACCATAGATTTCAATACCATAATGCACAATGGATAAGAAATGTGAGCATAATAGAAGTTTTCCTTCCAGTTTGATCTCTGTACTCTCTGTACTTTTGTCTGTAAAATAATTTCCCTGACATCCCAGAGAAGATGCATTGTGGAAGAAGAATTTATTCCACTGGTAGATGTCTTCCAATCACTGGAACAATCCTTTGTAGATATGTGTAAACATAAATAACTTAAGAACTTAGAAATGGAACAGCTGAATGAAGTTTAGATAAAATCATCATGGTTTTTCCTGAACAATTAAAAAAGAAACTGGTAAAGCTACCATGGTTTTCTTTGAACAAACTTTCCATACTGCTTAAGACTGTGTGTTTCAAAATGGCATCATATCCATGGCTGGCTAATCCTCTGTCAATGCATCTATTAATACACTTCTGCTTTCTTCCCCAGAAAAGCAAATTATTTATCCAGCCATAGATATGGTTTGGAGACACAGATTTGCTTTTCTTACTACCTTTTGTCCAAAACCCTGTGGGGAATGATGTGCCATTCTTTCACTGCATTTAATGCTGACTAAAAAGGAAAAGGCTTCTCCTTGTAGCTAAATAGCTATGTGGTTTAAATCTCTATTACTGCTACAGCTTAAGGTGAGGGGAGGAAAACTTTTATCTTCTGAAATATTAGCAGAGTTTGCCAGATCTTATTTCAGATAAATCCCCGCTATCACTGGCATGTTTGGTTGTTTCAGCTTGGTGGTTATTTAAGATGCTTTCTGGAAATATTGTCTTTTGTCCTAGGGATAAACTAATCTGTCAGAACCGCTCCAGTGATTATATGCTGTGGTGCACTAAGCACCTTTAAAGACTGATGGACAGTGGAATTATTTTGCAAAGCTCTTGCTTTGAGCTCAGGGGTGTATATTCCCTCTTTCATTTAGCTATTTTGCTTTGCATCTTCTAGCAGAAAAAAAGAAGAGGCAGTTAAGTACAGTATGATTCCTGTCTTCCAGAAGCAAGGCTATGATTCACAAGGCATTTTTCCGGTTGCTGCTGAGCAAAGTAACTACCGTGTAAATGATCATGCTTTGGCACTGGAAATTGAACAGTGTGCAACAAAGCATGGTTTCAGCCTGAAGCTACTGATGAATAGGAGGATCTGCCATTTTTTTTCTCCATTCAAGTGAAGAGAGCAAGGCTACTGAAAAAGTCTGCAAATCTACACATACTGTTACTACACAGCAGTCAAAAGAACTGCTACTGATTACTCAAGTATGTATAGGTATATCAGTAAGATACTATTGTTATTGAAACTTGCATTTTTGTATGTTGGTATTCTTGTTTTCTTGATTTATTTGAGCACTGGATTTTGCAAGTGCTGTCAAGTTCTTATTAAACCAATTATTAACACTAAAAGTTATAAAAGCCTTAGTACTGTTTGGATTCAATTTCAACTGGTAGTAATTGTCTAACCATATCTTACAAATTCTAAATTCTAAAACATCAACAACCGCTTTATATAAAACATATAGATTCCAGATATCTTTAATTGCACATATTCATATAAAATTACAGAAAATCTGGTTAATATGTAAGTTTTCTTACAAACAAACAAACAAATAAATAAATGCAGATCTTGTTTTCAGTGAAAATACATCAGTACCCAATGAAAGATTTCTATATTTTTTCCTTGAGGATTATTTCTGAAGAATTTCTATTGAGTTATTCAAATGCACAGATATAAATATATCAAATCTTGTGAAATATAATTTTCTAAACCATTGATATAATTCAGGATTTATTACTGTCTATAAATCTTGGCAAATTCAGCACTGACTCAAGTTCTTTTTGGGGGGTGTGTGTGGAGGAGTACAATACACATTAAATGTGAGAAAAGAGCTGTATCAAAATTGTCTAAATCATTTAGAAACTGTTTTGATGAGGAGTTTTTTTTTCTAAATTAGAATCAAAACTGAACTTGAAGGACATAAAGGTTAATGTAAGTCAGTAGACTGATGATTATTTTATATATTCTTAAATAGGAAGTGTATTTTACTTTCTTGTAATAAACACAACTTAATAATTCTTAATTCTGCCTTAGATTGTATCCATTCCCTTTAGAAACAATCGTATTGGGAAATTCTGCTCTACTTTAATATTAATGGAGCAAAGCAATTAAAACACTCACAAAGCAATTTGTGACTTGCCATAAATATACATATGTTTCTACTGACTTCTTACACATTGTACGATGCACTAGAGTATAATAATATGGTATTATAAGAGGAAAATGATGAATTATTAGATTTTGCAACAGTATAACACTTGAATTCCCAAATCCAAAAGCATCTTTTGTTAAGCATAACACATGCTTCCAGGAGTTTATATATATGTATACTAGGCTATGTATCAATAGGTAAAATAAAGCTGCTACAGATGGTAATATCTCATGCTTTATTGATGTATACTTTATGTCCTTTTTTGCTGTTGCTTAAGATAGACAGGTGGATAGCAGAATCTTCCATGTTAGTAGTTTCATTTTGTACAAATAATAAAACTATGGCTTAAATGTTTGAAATTTTATTTCCCAGGATTATTCCAACCTTATTAATCTTAAAATGATCAACAGTTTTGAAGGTGGAAGAGGGCTTTATACCCCAACAGCAGATAAAATGGTAGAACCATGTTCTAGGAGAAGGGAAACTCTGATTTCAAACCTCCACTGCCTTAATGGCTATATCTATTATTAGAAAAGGCTTCAGGAGTCAACCTCGAGGCAAAATTTGGAGCCGGAGTCCCGGAAGCAGTTCATGACTGTGTACAATCACGTTCTGGTAACTCCTGCGATGCAGCTGGAACTAATCGTATTAGCTCTGCCATTCCATTAGACTATTTCAGTGATGTGGAGAGGGGGAATCTGCTGCTTGGGTAACAGTTTATCTTCCATGTTAAATTACCCAGGCCTTGTGCTCTAGAGAGGACACTCCAGCTTTGCATACAGCATTGAAACAGCACAGGAAGTGGCAGTTACCGGTTTCATAGCATGATACGATAGTCTCTTGAGATTGAAGGATGCCAAATCAGTTAATCTTAAGAAGGAGCCATCTATGTGGCACAAAGCAAAATAAAGTTAAAGGAAATTCCAAACATAGTCTTAACCTAAACTGGAAAGCTATAAATACCTTCTACTTTCTTCTTACAATCTCATGGGTCCCTTAATGATGATGATACAAAGATGCTACCGATTCTACTGTCATATTAGAAGCTGTTTTGTACGTTTGCCAGAATTACCTACATGTATTCAGTAAATAAATTTGATTTAGACATTGGATCTGAAGGTGCCTCAATTACATCTGCAAATGAAATCCAGTTTTTAAATGGGATTATTGAATGAATTAAGCATTTGAAGCAATAGGTGAATTTGATGTTTTAATGATAGTTCTAACTATTTCTGGTTTTGGCTACTGTGTACCAAGTATTCCTTCATACATGGAAAAAGCAGAAAGAAGTTGAGTGGTATGATGGATAGCCGAAATACTATTTTCTTATCTTTCTATTTTGAACATATCTAAAAAAAGCCGGTTCTGTTAATCTTACATCATTTGCTAAAGTCATAACATTTTGAATTTTTTTCCCCAAACCACAAAGCTACTTTTCTAGCTACTTGTCATACATTTTCATTGTGTCTTGACTCTCTTTTCATTCCTACATGTATTCTTTCCCCAGAAATTACTTTTTTAAATTATGCGATAACTTTGTTTGTAGCCGCTAATTACTTCAGTTGTTTTCCATTTTTCCCCTACCCTGGTTTTCTCTGTTTATAGCAGTGTTTTTCAAACTTGATTTGGAATTTTGGGAGTTGAAGTTAATATTACCAAGTTTGAAAAAATACTAGCTTATCTCCATTAGGAATTCCCATTAGGAATTCCCATCCATCCTAAATACATATTCCATTCATTTCTCCTACTTACTATTGCCCTGATTTTATTCAATTTTGTGGTGGTGATGCTCATTTGGGAGGGAGGAGTTCATAGCACGTGTCATTATATGAGACATAAGCATTCCCACCTTTGCTCTCAATAAAACTGCTTAACAGGGAATATATTGCCATGATTGTCTTGTTCAAAGTCTATAAATCTGTACTCAACACTTGGCAGAGTTTTTGGCAGTGCACTTTTCACTGTTCCTCCTCTTGAACAATGTGGGAGGTTAAATCTTCCTGAAAAATTCATTAAGTGACAGAAGTTCAGGAGAGGTTGAACTTGCTACTCAGCCATGCCAATTTGCCTACTAACCCACAGAATCTAATGATTCCAGAGTGCAAAAGTGCCTTGCCACAAAGGATGGTGTCACTCATCAATCTCCTTCTCAAGAGCAAACAAACAAGAAAGTGTTATCTGTTTCAGTGCTAATCTTGGCATTTGCTGGAGCCAAGGATAGAGGTTCTTCAGAAGAGGCTAATTGCACCCTGTGAACTGAGTGATCATAAGGTCCAAAATGCCACCACCAGACAAAAACAAATCAATGGACATTACTTAACATCATTAAAAGACTGTCCAAGAAAACAAATGAAAAAATAAAAAATTATTTTTAAGAATTGTAGACACTTATTTTAAAAGTGGTACAAGATTCTTTCTGAATTGGTTACTATTCTATAAACATTTTGGTCCCTAAGTCTGAAGGCTGCTGCTCTTCCTTTCCCTGTGTTATTTTTCTGTCTTTCTTAAAAGAGATGCAGGGGAAATATTAAAATAAATAAATAATACAATAATAAATAAAAATAATAAATAAAATAAAATAATAGTTTAGTATCTTGCTGAAGTAGGCCAGATTAAAGTCCTCTAATCAAGGTATTTTTTTCCTTCTTTTCAATTCTACCAACACATAAAACAGCTAAAAATGTGATATTTCCACATTACAGCCAATGGACTAATTCAATTTTCAAATCAGACCTTGAAGGGCTCAGAATGAATAATTTGGCTTCCAGATCGTGGATTACAAAATTGAATCATGCCATCTCCTAGTCTTCAATTTCCCAAATGTGTTTTCCTCAGACTATTTTTCTTTCAAATCAGAAAAGCCACTATTTTTCTTACTTAGAAGTGCTATCTCTTATTATAAAAGTTGATTCAGAGTGCAAATCTGTTTAAATACTCAAAAATGCAATAGCTTCACAAAGAAACAGAAGTGCTAGAAATACTTTTAATGGCTGTATTATACCAGCATCAATAAAGGCTTTTTGTAGAACAGAGTTTATAAATTGTCCTATAATTTTAACCTCAAAACAATGGGTTAGGAGGTACAGAATCCACTGTAACATAATGCCAACTGAGAGTGAATTCTTTTTAGGCTATTGTGATTATTTTTTATACAAAAGATGCTTCATGGCTTTGATTTCATTATTGAATTAAAAATAGAAGGCTGCTTTCTTTTTCTTCCTTTTCTTTTATTTACATTGCTGACCACCTGCTGGTTTCCTTTAGCTATTTGGTTTCAGGTAAAGAAAAGGAAGATAGAGCACTAAAATAATGATACTTTTCAGATTTGTAAATTCAATGTGAACTTTCATTTCATACTTATTAAATCCATAAGTTATGAAGTGTGTTTCATGAAAAGAGTACTATGGATTTCTCTTTTGTTGTATTAATAAGTATAACTCACTCCCAATATGATTGGGATATATCATTATGATTGTGATAACCAAATATCTCAAATGTAGACTTGCTTTATTTGAAAAATCTTTCATTCTGGGAAAAATAAGAGATGGAAAAGGCAGTCCTATCAGGCCACAGTCTCAAAGGAACTAAACAATCTTAAAAAAGTAGATCCAGAAGCTTCCTTTTCCACTTTATCTTTCCCACAAGGAAGACAAAAAGAAACTCCTTCTACCTAGAGCAACTTAGAACAGGATCAGGGTTTTTCTCCTACCTTTCAGGTGACTCTCTTTTGCTCTATATGTCTTTTCTAAGTTTATGTAAGTATGAAATGTTCATGTCAGAAACATGTGCAAATGGGCATGTGGACTCTCATATTGCCTTTTGGTTTGGTTACAATATGAATGTCTCTATAAAAATTGTATATATGTATATGATATGCAGTCTTACAATGATTTTCCTAAGGGAATACAATCAATACCCCTTCTTCCTGATTTTATAATTGGCGTTTTTCTGTATTGCAATAAGATTTGTATTCCTGATCAGTTCTGCATTCCCATTTTTCTTGAGCAGGGGAGAATTGATTTCCTTCCATAGTCCTGATCTCCTTTTGTTATATAGACTTTCTTATGAGGGTGGAAGAGTGAAGACAGACTCACACAACTGTGAGAGACCCCAAAAATCAACTAGTATATTATTAATATGAGGGGAAATTAAAGAGAAGTGAAAATTCTCAAATTTTTAAGATATGATGGCCAAATCTCTTCTAAAATATCTTCAGTGACAGAAGAGCAACTAGCTCTATGAGTAGCTTATTCTCCTAATACATAGATTTTATTGACAGGAAGTTTTTCCTTATATTTAAGGACAATCTAGGTCTCTGCAACATATAACC
Organism: Notechis scutatus; assembly: GCF_049901735.1. Taxonomy (NCBI): domain Eukaryota; kingdom Metazoa; phylum Chordata; class Lepidosauria; order Squamata; family Elapidae; genus Notechis; species Notechis scutatus. Next base: position 262,481,703 of record NC_142009.1, on the reverse strand, counting down.
ATGATTTCTGATTCTAGCAGATTATTTGCCTTCTGCTCGCTCTTGTGTTTTATTTCTAATGCTAAATTCTAAATTAAAATAAAAAATATTTATAAAAATGGATAATCCATGGATGAATGAAAGATATTTCAAAGATAAAGCTTTGATCTTTCAGAAATGCTCCTAAATACTCAGAGATGCTAGCTGAAAAAATGTACTTTACTCATCAAGTAAGTGTTTATGAGATTTTTATACCGTAAACATTTCACTACATTGTGCATTGTACTCTAAGCCAATTTGAATCTGCTATTACTTGGTAGAATATCAACAAAATAAATCAACCGAAGAAGTATACAGCACTATTTTTTTCTGAGAAGCATACTTAGAGATGTATTCCAAAAAATAGTACCTGTCACTTATGAATAAAATGACCTGAATATGGTATGATTTGTGCAAAGGCAGCTCATTTGGATTCTTTTATTATTAGCAAGCAAATTTGAAGGTCTCTGAAGATTGTATCCAAATTTCAAGGAGATTTACAAAGCTCTGGACTCTTACATTATTAATTTGAAGATATAGTCTCAGTTTTCTCCAAAATCTCCTTAATGTTGTTATGATTCTTTTTTCCCCTTTATTTTTCCTTTATCCTACTTTCTTTCTTCCACATAGAATTCTCTTCTCCCAGTTTTGTCTATACAATTAGCCTGGCTGCTATGTTATACTGCTCCATGGAAATAACCCAATAATAAAACAAAGGAACAACAAAACAAAAAATAAGAAGTTGATTATAATTGAATAAAATCTAATATCATTAATCAGTTATATTCCTACAACCACCTCAAATGCCTGTCAAAATAAAAATATGCTTACTGCTTTTTAAAGATCTATATATCTTCAGAAGGATGCTTTTGGAGATAATGTATTTATCAGTCTGTCTTCTGTCTGTCTGTCTGTCTGTCTGTCTGTCTGTCTCCTGCCTATCTCTCGTCTGTCTGTCTGTCTGTCTGTCTGTCTGTCTGTCTCTTTCTCTTTATGAGTAGGACACCACTTTCACATTTTTTCAAAGTAACATTAGTGTGTCTTATCTCATCCCATTCATACAGTCTTGCTGAAATTCTGAAATCATTGATAGGGTCACTTACTATGTATGAAAAACATGCTGAATTTTTCCACCTATCAATTCTACCTTTGCTTTCCAAAATTCCATGCAGAGCAGTGTGTCTTTTCTTCTCACTTTAATTAACCTTTTTTTATTATATTATTTCAAATAATGTATTTCACAACAAAACATCTGATTAGCAATTTCTCAACAGCAGTGCCTAACTCTTTCTCTGCAGCTGTGGCCTAATATATATCACATCCTGTTGTTCCCACCTGCAGATAGTCACACTGTCTTTTGTTGTTGTTTTGTTCATCCATATTCATGACATTGTTCTTTTATGAAGATTCTCAATATGTATGGTGGAACACAACCATCGCAAAGATATTCATGAATTTCACAACAATAAAACTAAAGACTATATTCTCATTCTGTTCTGGGCAAATACTGAATAGTTAATACATTGTTAAGAGTTCCAGAATTAGGGAGAATGAAGCCTTTTTGTTTCCCAAGAAAGCAAACAAACATTGCAGCAAATTGTTAGCATATGATTCACATTCAAATGAGGAATGTATCCATATATAAGAAAAACAAAACCAAACGATGTTCCTGAAGGGGAAAATAAAGGTTAAAATATTGCAGAATGAGAAAACTATTTTAATCTTATCTCCCATTTCTTTTTAAAGCAATCATGTAATTGTTATAAGATTATGAATAACATAATTTTTTCTCTTTCATATTAAATATAGTTCTTATTAGTAATCAAGCAAACTAAAAATACTCATCATCAGATGTAAATGCAGGAAATAAAGAATATAGCAGATTTTTTTTTCATTGTTTTGGTTTGTTTTAACTGAAATATACAAATACATATACTTACATGAGATTTCTTTGTTTTCTCGTAAAAAAATATTGAGTCAGCCTTGGAAGCCATTTTTTTCCCCTTTGGAGCTTCAAGGCTGCCACATTTAGTGCCTGGGAAAACGGGGGGTTGCAAAGAGTGGTGAAAGATTAGCCACAACAACATTCCTTTCTCTGGGAGTCAAGGACCCTGCACCTGGAGGGAGTAACTGGGGGTAGTCTCCAGTTGGGACAAAGATATGATTGGACCATTGTGGATACAAGGGGATGGATTTACTTTTGAGTGGGGGAAAACCCGGAACTCTCAATATTCAGGTTTTCCCAGATGTGCCAATATGACATATCTAATAAAATGGAACTTTGAGGAAATGCTAGCACCGGAGTCTTTGTTCTTAGAGGTTGTTACTTGGAATGCTGACATATTGTACTTTAGCAATAGCTTATATACTGCTTCACAGTGCTTTACAGCCCTCTCTAAGCAGTTTACAGAGAGAGTCAGCATATTGCCCCGCCCCCCACAGCAATCTGAGTCCTCATTTTACCAATCTCAGATGGATAGAAGGCTGAGTCAACCTTGAGCCTGGAGAGATTCGAATTGCCAAATTGCAGCCAAACTTTAACTAGTAGAATATATCCACTCCAAACAAGAAAATTGATAATGCTTTGATTCAAACATAAAACCAAATAATAGTTGGCTCTACATGAATTAGTCTTGAGATTCTATGCATTCTGACTTTCCTTTCTTCATGAATTCTAATTCCAGATCCAGAACAGATTTCAAAGTAAATATTGTTTTGCTGATTAAAAGAGAAGATAGCTAACAAGAATGGCAGAAATTACAGGCCAGGAGGATAACATCTTGTTGTTTTCCTCTCACTCCCCAGCATCCAATGGATGAGGTAGTTAGTTGAGATGATAGGACCAGACCGTTGATGTAATTGAACCAAAGTTTGGGAGAACCTTCCTGTTCTCATTCTCCCTTCCTCCCTTTCTGCCTTTCTGGATGTGTATCAGATTCAGCCAAACTGTGACAAAGGTGGATATCTTTGGGCAGTTTTGAATTCACTCTATTCAATTTATGAGAATCAATGGAGTTCCAATCTTTAATCATTTTCCTAGTTATTTGGAGTACTTCAGAGACTCATACTCAGGGGTGGGATTCTACCACTTTGCACCTATTTGCTAGAACTGGTTGTTAACATTCTAAGCAGTTCAGAGAACCAGTTGTTAGAAGAAATTACTGGCCTAATCCTGTAAGGAAGGCAGGAAGGAAACATTCTGGTGTTGCTTACAGAAACTGCCTCTCCGTTAACCCTTATTACATTCTTGGCAGGACCAGACTTCCTGTCTCAGGAACGTCTCTGGAGTTTTTTTCCCTTCCTTTGCTAGTACTTTGCTTGTGTGGAGTGACCATTCAAAGTTACAATGGCACTGAAAAAAGTGACTTATGATGATTTTTCACACTTACGACTGTTGCAGCATCCCCACAGTCATGAGAGGCCAGGCGAGGAGAGGCGTGCCTCAATGTGATTGATATTGAGTTGGCCACGCCCAGCCAATAACATGTCCACCCAGTCACATGATCACCAAGCCACGCCCACCACCTAAGCCACGCCCACAGAACCGGTTGTTAAAAAAATTGAATCCCACCCCTGCTCATACTGCACTTTAAAAAGAAAAGTGGTGGTTTTGTTTCAAGGCACTTATATCAGGGCACTTCATTTCAATACTAGTTCCCACTCCTAATGAATGCTTTAGACCAGGGCTGTCAAACTTATGGCCCATGGGCCAGATGCATCATATGCGGGCCATGCCCATACCTAGTTCAGTGAAGGGGGGGGAAGTCACGATGTGTCATGTGATGCCGCCATGACAACGCGAGTTTGACACTCCTGCTTTAGACCCTTTATAACCATATACAAAGTTATATATGGTTAACATTTAAGCTTGGACATTTGTCTAAGTTTCTTCTAGATGTGAAACATTTGTTTCTTTCACACCCTACCACAATTATCTAGAAGAGATAATTCTTTCCTTCCTTCCTTAGTTCCTTCTCTTTTAATAGTTTGAAATATTAAATCCACAGTATGTGCCAAAGTCTGCACATAAGGTGAAATGTGTACAATATTAGGTGATGATATAGAAGAACATGCAAATTAAAAGCTAGCAAAATAGGAAAAATACTAAAGTTTGCATAGCAGGAAAACTTACTTTGATGAAATATTTCCACATGCTTGAATACAATCAGGAAACATAGCTTGCTTTTGAAGCAAACATCCTAAATATAAAGAGCTCCAATCTCAGTTTGTTTTTTTTTGAACTTAAGGAAGAAAGAATCATATAACATCGAAGTAAAAAAATCTGGCGGAGTCCTGAAAGGATGCTTCTATTCAGAGTATTTTTTTTAAAATGTATTATACAGTTGTTCAATATTCATATGAATCACAGTTGGACATATCACATCTTTGTTATCATTTAAATTGGTTTTTAGATTTCACTGCTAAGGTTTTCAAAATATAGGGTATTATTTGCACTCCTGCTATATTTAAAATAATTATGTTGTAGATCATGCCTTAAAAGTGGCACATTCTTTTATTCACCTTTATTTTTAATTAATTACTTTGGAAATGAATGGAACTTGATTTCAGTCTTTGCTGAATTCTTTCCTCAGCCATGATTCTTCACTAAAATGAATAATCAAAGCTAAACTGTAGTTGTTTTGAATGATCCTAGAAGATACCAGATTGAAACTGTTCATACGCTGACCAATTAAACTTTGGGAATCTAGTAATTGTCTCTAGCTGTGGGAAAACTTGAGTTTGGTCCATATCCCACAAAGCATTGGAGTGCCATAGAGAAACTTGCTGTGGGACTGAACAGATGTGAACACTTTCATTTCCAGCAAATGTTTTTTTTTAATCTGACTAGAAAAGCTATTTTTTGTATACTGCATTCTCTCCAGAGGGCAGGGAACGGCTGATAGCCATTGTTTGCTCTAGTAAGGCTGTCTCATACATTTCCAATGCTCTGATGCATCTCACACCATTTATTTCTTTCTCTCCCTGTCAACTGAAACAATGCTGTTGTTTTGGGGCTGTCAGATCTGCGCAAATGTGAATTTGTGAGGAAATCTGCCCTGACACAGGAAATGGCAAACAATTTAATTTCATTTATCCTGATCAATAAATGGTGTTCTTTGTTTATTTAATGCGTCTTTCTTCCTATATTTTTGGATAGCTTTTTTTTTTTAAAAGCATCATGTACCTGAGCTGTAACCAACTCTGTTTTGTCACTGGCAGATGGTGCTTTGATCTAGTGGAAGCTCCTCTAGATATAAAAGGGAAGGTGGTTTTTTTCATTGTTTCCCATTTTCTTCAGTCTTTACATCTTCAACCTTTGGAAAGAGCACAAGGTGGAAAGGAAAAAACCCAGTAGTTATCAATATTACCGTGTTTCTCCAACAATACAGCCTCCACCAATAGGAAGGCCCAGCATGATTTCTAGGCATGAGGCGAAATTAAGCCCCACCCCCAAAATTTAGGCCTGTTTAATCCATGTGTTTTCCCATCATTTCTCACATCGTTCGTTAAAACTACATGAGGTGAAGAGAAATGGGGGGGAAGGGGAGGGAGAAAACTTGCATTTAGGAGCGCCCTGCAGGTAGCCTAGGCAAGAATACCCCAATGTACTACCGATAGAACATTGGCTAATAGAAGCTCCCCAAAGGCAGAGTCACCAGCCACTTCAATTGGCCAATAGAAGCGGCCTCAGGGCGAGCGCCCATGCACACTACCCTTGCCATGAAGCCATTTCTATCGGCCGATGGAAGCTCCCCAAAGGCAGAGTCACCAGCTGCTTTGGGGCGAGGCGTGACTGCTCATGGAGCGCTCCAGACAGGAGCACCCCACGCACACTCCCCTCACCACAAAGCCGTTTCTATCGGCCGATGGAAGCTCCCCAAAGGCAGAGTCACCAGTCGCATCTATTGGCTGGTAGAACCGGCCTCGGGGCGAGTGCCCATGTGCAGTCCCCTTGCCATGAAGCTGTTTCTATCGGCTGATGGAAGCTCCCCAAAGGCAGAGTCACCAGCTGTTTCTATCAGCTGATGGAAGCCCCCCAAAGGCAGAGTCACCAGCCGCATCTATCAGCCGGTAGAAGTGGCTTTGTGGCAAAGGGAGTGTGCATAGGGCGCTCGCCCTGAGGCCACTTCTACCGGCCGATAGAAGCAGCTGGTGACTCTGCCTTTGGGGAGCTTCCATCGGCTGATAGAAACAGCTTCATGGTGAGGGGAGCGCACGTGGGGCGCTCCTATCCGGAGCACTCCGCGGGCAGCAATGCCATGCCCTGAAGCGGCTGGTGACTCTGCCTCCGGGGAGCTTCCATCGGCCAATAGAAATGGCTTCATGGCGAGAGGAGTGCATGTGGGCGCTTGCCACAAGGGTGCTTCTACCGGCCGATACATTTCCTCCCCCATGCACACCCCCATCTAGAGTGCCCCATGTGCACTCACCTCTCCATGACGCTGCTTCTATCGGCCTATAGAAGTGGCTGGTGACTCTGCCTTTGGGGAGCTTCCATCGGCCGATAGAAGCAGCCTTGTGGAGAAGTGAGTGCGTATGGGGCGCTGTAGGTTGGGGTGCATGTGGGGGAGGAAATTAAGTCACCCCCAAAAAGACGTCCTAGCCATTTTTTCGGGGCTCAAAAAAAAAAATAAGATCCTGCCTTATTTTATGAGAAACATGGTAGTTTTCCTCCTCTTTATAGTATCCAGTGTGTCAACTGAATCAACACCTTCTGTGAACTGAAAGGAACATGACTAAATTGATAAATAGTCGTCTATAAATATATAGATATGTAAGAAGAAGTAATGAGTGCTATTTTTAATTCAGAAAATTTTGCTCTTTACGCCAGATGGTTAGACTCAACTGCAGTGAAATTGCCCAAATGGTATTCTATTGCTCTGGGATGAAAGGGGTGCATCCACAACTTCTCTGAATGGATGTATAAAGAGAGATGTGGGCAATGGTGGGATTCAAATAATTTAACAACGTATTCTGTGGGCATGGCTAGGTGGGCGTGGCCAGGTGTTCATGTGACTGGGTGGGTGTGGTCAATTTAGCAGTTCGTTTTGCAAATTTAGCAGTCCATTAAACAATACACAACAGCCGCCTTTTATTCTTCTTATTAATACTGTATGAAATTTTTGCTGTAGGTTTTTTTTTTTTTTACTAGGTGGGAGAGGTTGGCAATGCCTGGGGAAGGAAAGGCATGCTTTACACAGGTCTCCTGGTTATATTTAAAGGACCAGCTAATGTCATTGGTGTTTGGAGATTCATTGGTGAGGTGATTGTGACTGGATGTGCGATGTTCACTGGTGCAGTAACTGGAGTTGGTAAATTGACAGGTGTGGTGGGTGTTAAAGGAGAATTCATTGGCCTGGAGATGTTAACCATGCTCAAAACATTGGCTGGGGTTCTCATATTCATTGCAGCAGCCACAATGCAAGCTGCTCCTTTGGTACTTGCCCTCTCCAATTGTCATCAGCTGTGCCACTTTTTTCAGGGAAGCAGCCATATCCCAAGAGTGTTCTTTTGCAGCCCCTTCACAGGTACGTCACTTGTTCAGCCCACCAGGCCAACGATCCCTCCCCTGCCTTCAGGGTTTGCTCCAGGGTGGACAAGCTTATTGGGTCAGTGGCGCCAAATATTTTTTTGCAGAGTGTGGCAGCTAGGCTTCTGGTCATGCAGTTTCCCTTCATGCCATCGTCATTGCTTCTTTGCTACTCCAGCCTAGGGCCAAAGCAAGCACTTCTGCCTGGAGCTCTGCCTGGGGATGCAGGGCCAGCGGAAGGTGGCATTTCACTACTTTGGTTCCCCCAGCAGACAGAGTGCCTGTGAGCTGCAGCCAAGGCATTCAGGGTCACAGCAGAATGAGCAATCAAATTACTCGCTGGCCCTGGTAAGCGCACAAGGGAAGCGTCGGGTGACCATTTCAAAAGGGGTGAGAGCAATTTATGCAAGCCATGGGATACAACCTGAGCCTCCTCAGTAGGGGTGCCTCCCTGGGAATTGCTGTCCAGCCTGGCCCGGGTGTTTGGAAAAATAGGACACTGCAGGAAGGGAAAGGGGAGAGGAGGAAGAGGACTGGTCTTACCCAGAGGCTAGCTGGGAGATAAAAGCTACAAGGTTCTGCTGTAGTTCTTTTGGGTGAGCCACCCCCATGTGGCTCTCCAGTCCCTGCCTAAACTGGCCTGAAAGCAGCGTGTCACCTTGTGCCCTTCCTTGGCATCCTCCTGTCCTGCCACTGGCTTCTTAATGTGAGCAGAGGCTACTGGTTGGCATGAGGGGAACTGTGCGATGAGAAGAGAGAACTGCAGTGCTGGGCTCCCATGGCTACAAGTGCCAATGCATAGCTAGAATTGGAAGAAAAGGCTGTGCGGCTGTGACAGAAAGAACCAGAGCAACACCTGGCGGCTTGGATGAGAAGGCGCAAGCAAGGCAGCAGATGCTCTTGCCAGTAACTGAATCCACCATGCCAATTTCCATACTCCAATTGGCACAGTGGGCTCAGTTATCAGCGAGAGCAGCCACCGCCTTCTCATCCAAGCTGCCGGGTGTTGCTCTGATTCTTTCTGCCACAGCTGCACAAACTTTTCTTCCAATTCTAGCGATGTCTTGGCACTTGCAGCCATGGGAGCCCAGCACTGCAGTTCTCTTCGCTCCAATCAGCAGCCTCTGCTCACATCAAGAAGCCAGAGGCCAGGCTGAAGGAGGCCAAGGATAGGTGCAAGATGATGAACCATTTCTGGGCCAGTCCAGCTGGAAGGTGGGTGAGCAGGCAACCTTCAGGGATGAGCGCTGCATTGGGTGGTGCATTCCTCAGTTGTGGGCTGGATGCAGGGCCCAAGGCGGAGAGGAGGGCAAGCATTTGGCAGGTGCCTGGAGGCCCCACAGAAGTTGAGAGGCAGGCCCAAAAGATGGCTGAGGCTCACCATCCACAGCCTCATCCTCCTGAGGCAGCCCTTCAGCCTAGCCTGGTAGGTCCAGAGTGGATTTTCCTCCTCCACTGTTGGCCTTACCTTCCAGTTCCAGCCCATGGGGCTCACAATGCTCAGCTCACCACAGCTGCCCACGAAAGTAAGGCCCACACTCGGTTGAAAGATGAGGGGAGGTGGATGGCAGGGCAATGTGTGGGGGGCGGCCTCATTGCTTCAGTGGGGCATAGTTTGAAGATTTCTGCTCTAAGGCACCAGCCAAGGTGTGCGATGCCAATAAGTAGTGGCTTGGTGGGGTGGGGCGGGGCGGGGCCAGCCAGCAATTTAACAACTGGTTCAGCTGGAGTGGTGTGAGCTGGTTGAATCCCACCAGTGGTTGTGGGTCACATTTTTTTTATATAGCCATGTTCCATAACCATGTACAAGATTCTCCCTCCAAAATGGTTTACATTATTTATCAGTTTTGAACTTTTTTAAAAAATAAAACTTAGGACACCCATTTAGGTTCATGAATATTTGTCACCTGGAGTTTGGAAATGGGAGCAAAGAAACTATATTATTTTTGTGAATTCCATGATGCATATTTTTCAGAGAATGGATAATTCCTCATACTTATTTTGTTAAAGTTATGTAGCTAGAGAGGAAAGAAACAAAGCTTTGTCCTGGGCTATACCCAACCCACCGACAGAAAAAAAAAACCAGAAAAGATCACACAACCCTTGGAATTCTGATTTATTGAGCCTGGAATCCCCTTCCTGCCAAGCTGAGATACCCTTTCCACCAGAGCATGATCCATCTCTGTGTCTCCCATTTAAGAGATTAAATCAGTTGATAGTATGTCAGTTCAGCTTATAGTGATATCAAGTATCACTCTCAGTTGATAGTGACACTTTCCCAACTAAACAGATTTAAACAAACTGTTTTTGCAGTTTTAAGCAATCTCCACTGCCAACAGATCCAGCAGATTTCCAGGCAATTTTCAAAAGAGATCAAGCAGATTTATTCCATAAGAATTCTTTAGTGAAATTAAAACAGAAAACAAAAGCAAACAGTTATACACAGTAAGTCACTACCAGTAGTGGGATTCATATTTTTTTTACTACCGGTTCTGTGGGCATGGCTTGGTGGGCATGGCAGGGAAAGGATACTGTAAAATATCCAGTCAGAGGTGGCATTTGCTGGTTCTCTGAGCTGCTCAAAATTTCCGCTACCGGTTCTCCAGAATTGGTCAGAACCTGCTGAATACCACCTCTGGTCACTACTCACAGTCCACTTCCCAGAGGAATATTAAGACTTTAGCAAAAAAAAGAAGTGGAAAAGCACATTTTACAAACCAAATAATAGATTCATGGAATAATCAACATGGGTGGTGGTGGAGGTACTATTTTGCTTTAGGGAGAAAAATACAGATAAGTTTTATTTTCATAAGATCTAAGCATTTTAACTAACAGTTGTGTTAGCAACTGATGTGTATATTTTGTGCAACACATCAGAATAGAGAGTATAATACATGTAGCAAGAAAGTTTTGTAAAAAGCAGGTCTCCTTAAGTTTTGGTTTGCTTTCTTTTAGAAGACCAAGGTGTTGAATAAAGATTGTGCTTTGATTCAGTGCAAGACAGATGATGGTGCTGAATGAGTCGATCTGATGTAGAGGTAAGATAGGTCTCTCTGGCTGATGGATGGAAAGGGTGGTACAACAAGTCAAAACAGGTGGGAGGCAGGGGGTGGGGCAAATCAATTTTTGCCATTAAGATGCAATAGAAGCAGTTCTTTAGTCTGAGGTTATGGACTAATTGCTCATAGTATGGAAATCAGTATACCCTGTAAAAGAGCTTTACTTTATGAATGTTATCTGCTTTACCCAAACTCCATCTTGTCATAAATGATGTTTTGAATCCAATTAGGAACCCACAAACACACACATTACTGTATTGTGGTGTAATGTTACTAGGCTGAACTGCAGCACAACCTTTCCCCAAAATAGACCATATCCACAACTATGTCAAAGACATTTATCTGTCATGGGATTAGCAGAGGTAAACAACTCACAACACCTTTTCATTCAGGATGCAGAGACCAAATATAATTCCTCTTCACTGATCTTCTGGTAAAAAAAAAACCACACCATTTATAAGTTGCCAGTTGAAAGTACAAAGAAAAGTTGGTGCCAGGGGAAAGAGATTTAATACATTTGTGAATTATATTATCTATTAAGTGCCTTGAGTGTAATGCCAACATATTTGGAGCATCATTTGAACACCACCAGCACTGACAAAATCAACATCAGTCAATTGCAAAAGACAGCTTTACTCAGAGCAGCTTACATCCTATGACAATACCTTTAATAAACATCAAATAGGAAGATCTGCCTATCCCAGGTCCTTGGAAAGGACTCAAATAAAAATGGCAAATCCAGTCTGAACATCTGGCTGACTGTGTGAGCAATCATAATGGTTAAAGGCCCAGTTAATGATATATTACCAAGAATGGGTTAGGTTCTTTCTTAACAATGAATCAAAAGTAGGATGGTTAATTCTTTGCTTTGCTCCTCGTTCAGATCAGGGCTCTTCCACACCAACATTTCTATGTATTTGTATATGAAAATAGAATTGCTATTTCTTTCAATATTTTTGGACAAACCCACACAAATTTTATCAAATCAATCAACTACATCACAACTAAAATAAACTATGAAATGGATAACATTATCATACATCAAAACCATCTCAGAAACAGATTATTATAGCTACATGTCTCACTGTAGCACACAAACCAACAAAACCTTCCAAATCATCTAAGAAAACCAGAAGACCCAGTGGCCCAAGGGAAAAAACCAGGAGTCATATACAATATACAGTGTAAGTATTGTAATAGTCACTATGAAAAGTAGACAGAAGATTAGTAAAACATATCCATGAAAATCAACTAGCAGTCAGAAAACACAATGAAAACTCCTTAATCTCACAACACATAGGCAGACAAAACTATAGTTTTATTTTGGCTATTGTGACCCTGGAAGCTTGGCATTCAGACAAGTCAGCCATCAATAGGCACATAGAGATAAACCACATTTACACACCATTCAAAAGAGACAATAAAAAAGTTAGGAAGGAAACAAAAAGACCAGAACAAGTTTTCTCCAACACCCAACATCTAAATAAGCAAGGATAAAAACCAGACAAACAATAAAACACAAAGCAATATTTTAATCAAGGAATACCAAGAAGAAATCCACACCCACCCACTAGCAAGGCTGGTGTGTATAAAAGGGTGCAAACCACACACTTTTGTCACTAATGATGTTATCTAGTAGGGTAATGAAAAATCTGCAAGCAAAGAACTACGCTCAGAGAGCACCAAGGACTCCAAAGTTAAACCCCAAGCTACATATATTCTTTCCTACTGGAGATTGATAAAAAAATAAGTGGGGTGGGGAGGGAATGGGGATTTTACAGTATCCTGCTCCTGGAGTGAGGTGGAAATGGAGATTTTGCAGTATATCCTTCCCCAGGAGTGGGGTGGAAATGGAGATTTTACAGTATCCTTCCCCTGGCAGACCCACCAAGCCCCGCCCACCAAGCCACACCATGCCCAAGAAGCCACACCCACATAACTACATAACTACATAAATGACCTCTGTGATCATATTAAGAGCAACTGTGTTCTCTTCGCTGATGATGTAAAACTATTCAACACCACAGACAATACTGCTACCCTTCAAAAAGACCTTGACTATGTATCAGGATGGTCAAACAAATGGCAACTTCAAATCTCAACAAATAAATGCTCTGTCTTACATATTGGCAAAAAAATAATAATCAGAAAATAAAATACAAGCTGAATAGTCAAGACCTTGTTGATGATCCAAACTCTGTCAAGAACCTTGGAGTACTCATCTCTAATGATCTAAGTGCTGGAGCCCACTATAATTACATAGCCAAAAGGGCATTAAGAGTTGTTAACCTAATCTTTTTCTCTGGTAATATTACATTACTAACGAGAGCATAGAAAACATTTGCTAGACCAATACTTGAATACAGCTCATCAGTCTTGAACCCTCATTACGTTTCTGATATTAACACAGTTGAGAAAGTCCAGAAATATTTCACAAATATTTCACAAGAAGAGTTCTCCACTCCTCTACTCATTGCAGAATACCTTATGCCACCAGACTTGAAATTCTAGAACTAGAAAACCTTGAATTACGCCGTCTTTGGTCTGATTTAAGCATGGTATATAAAATCATACATTGCAATGTCCTACCTGTCAATGAATACTTCAGCTTCAACCATAACAATACAAGAGCACACAACAGATACAAACTCAAGGTTAATCGCACCAAACTTGATTGCAGGAAATACAACTTCAGCAACAGAGTGGTCAATGTCTGGAATACTCTACCTGACTCTGTGTGTTTTTTCCCCCAAACCCCAAAAACTTTAACCTTAGATTTTCTACTATTGACTCACCCCTTTCCTAAGAGGTCTGTAGGGGGCATGCATAAGTGCACCAATGTGCCTACCATCCCTGTCCTATTGTTTCTTTTTATTTTTCTTATATGTATCCATTTTATGTATTCATAACTATGTTTATACTTATACCTATTTACTTGTAAGTGATTGACAAATCAAATCAATCAATCAATAAATAACTGGTAGTAAAACAATTGAATACACCACTGAACTGAAGATCCTTAAATCAAATAGTAGTTCAATTCCATTTCAAAGTCTACAAATGGTTCACATGATAACAGTCCCTGAGACTTTAAAAAACTAAGGGGATAATCAATTAAAAAGTTGGGGAAAAAAGTTTCCATTTCTTTCTCTTAGAAGTTAATTTGACCTATGAGATCAGCTGTGGACACCAAGAGATTTGTGTGTGCATGACAGAAGGAAAGTGAGCTCTGTCCAAAAAGTGTGTGATTCCTCCACAGATTTGAGGCAGCCTTTTATCTTCTCTGTAAAAATCTTGCTAGATGGCCTTGGGGAATTGCAAAGTCAGTAAGAATCAAGTGGAGATATAATTCAGCCAGATATTTGTGGAAACAAAGATCTGAGTGGCTGTCATATAGTTTATTACTATAAGGCTCTAGAGTAAACTATGACCAAGTTAATTGCATATTTAGTATGTTTATTTTAGAAACTAATTATGAAAGCACTCTCTTTTAATATGATTGCCATCATCCATGTTAACAGGAATTCTTTGGGAAACTGAGGTTGGATAATTTTTGGATTCATAATCTTACTATTGTTGCCTGCTATGATAATAGCATGCAATCAAGACTTAGGCTTTAAGATGTCATCAATTTTAAAGAAACCTTAAACTAGCACATTCTTGGCTACATTCAGCAAATTCAGGTCAGCAAATTTTGCTATTACATTTTCTTTTCCATTGAAACACATTGTTGGAAGGGACCTCATTTAGATGATAGGTATAGGTAACTTGAACCAAATATAAGTTACACCATATGGAGTACCCGAAAAGTGCAATTTGCCAGCATCTTTCCTTTATTTCTTATGGTTTATTTGCTCTGTGAAAAATGCTAACCCTTACACAAAATGGTATGGAATGCAGCTTTTCAATAAAGCCCTAAGATATATTTAACATAAAAAGCTGTTTTTGGTAAGTGAACCTTTTATATTAATATTCCTACATTTAATAAAAGAATTAGATCTTACATCCCCCTGATATAAATGTATTAAGTCAGATTCAGATTTAGCCATGATCACATAAGGCTCATTTCATGTGAAAACTGTTAAATCCATAATTGATGATGTTACCTGGGTTGGTAATGAAATATCTGCAAGAAAACTACCAAGAGTAGAGACCACCAAGGACCCCGCAGGTACATAATTGTTGATTTTAAGATAAACATTCACAAGCATCCTTTCCTTAAAAAGTTAACACAGGGATTTAAACTATATGTTAATTTCTTGTCCATCTAGCCTGTACAGAAAGTTACTTTTCCTAGATTTATTACCTGAGGATATGATAAAGTGACAGAACTCCTCCTCCCCCTTTAAAATTTATCTCTGCAAAGCTCTACAGCTGAGATTTTCTAAATCTCTTGCTCATGGGCAATATATGAACTGGTGAGGAGCTATTATCTTAACTGATAAAGAAGGAATGTTCAGCTGATTAGAACATGAATCTTTCTGGTCCTAAATATACTATTACACTATATAAAAAGAAACATAATACTCAGATTAAATTTGTCTAATAGAGGAGAAATTTGAGAGTCTGGATGTAGGACATACAGTATAAGAAGCCCATTCCTGGGTACCACATTTTAATGATATTAGTAATTTTTAGCATCTGTGAAAAAGGGAGACCAGTAAGAGGTCAATAGAATAATGTGATTCCTCCAGGGAGAAAAAATCTTCCACAATGCCTCAAGATCAAGATTTACTGCTAAGAGCTCCACTCCACCCTCCTTACTACCCCAGTTACAGTTGCTATTGCTGGCATCCTTTTATTATCTGAAAATGGCCAGTAGGAGGCATTGCCTCATGGTTTTTCCTCCTTGGAATATAACTGAAGCATGGCAAGCTACAAAGGTTGCAAACTTCTGAAGATATTATTTGTAATGATATCACTTCATAATAAAACAGTGTGTGTGTGTGTGTGTGAGTGTGTGTGTGTGTGTGTGTGTGTGTGTGTGTGTGTGTGTTTTACCACAAAAGTGGAAATTTCTTCTCTTTTGAAATAATTTTTAAATCAAACTTACTTTCATTTAAATGAATGGAATAGTAAATACATTTCTCTGTGCAACAACAGATGAATGTGTGGATACTTTATTATGATGTGTGGGTGTGGGTGTGTATGCATTTATGTATTGTTCATTGAAAGAATGTAACTGACTGAATTTCCACTACCAGCACCTTCTCCTATGCACAAGTATACTTTGTTTTATTTTAACAACTCACATAAATAGAATAATATTAATAATCCATTATCTAAAATTTAAGGAGGAGGAGTAATTTATTTTATGTATTCACTGGTTGATGTTAATCAACACTAAAGGATTTTGTTACTTATTACCTCTGTGCACAGTTAGAATAAGAACTATGTTTGAATTGATTATGTAATCAAGTTCTTGCTTATACAACTATAATATTAGTTATATGACTCTAATTATATCTTCTGATGTCACCTTTAAGAATTGAATGTTTATTGTGGGTACCTGTTAGTGGAGTAATTGATTATAAGTTTTACACCTTCAGTGGAGGCAGTAAATTCAAGGATGAGGACTGCTGAGCTTTCTTATCTCTCTCCCTCCTTCTGTAGTGACACATAGGGTCAGCTTGTTTGAATAACAAGTAGATCCTTGACTGTTGTCATACAGGTGAAACTCGAAAAATTAGAATATCGTGCAAAAGTTCATTTATTTCAGTAATGCAACTTAAAAGGTGACCCTAACATATGAGATAGACTCATTACATGCAAAGCAAGATAGTTCAAGCCGTGATGTGTCATAATTGAGATGATTATGGCTTATAGCTCATGAAAACCCCAAATCCACAATCTCAGAAAATTAGAATATTGTGAAAAAGTTCAATATTCTAGGCTCAAAGTGTCCCACTCTAATCAGCTAATTAAGCCATAACACCTGAGGGTTCCTGAGCCTTTAAATAGTCTCTCAGTCTGGTTCAGTAGGAAGCACAATCATGGGAAAGACTGCTAACCTGACAGTTGTGCAGAAAACCATCATTGACACCCTCCATAAGGAGGGAAAGCCTCCAAAGGTAATTGCAAATGAAGTTGGATGTTCCCAAAGTGCTGTATCAAAGCACATTAATAGAAAGTTATATGGAAGGGAAAAGTGTGGAAGAAAAAGGTGCACAACCAGCAGGGATGACCGCAGCC
Source organism: Notechis scutatus (assembly GCF_049901735.1). Classification (NCBI taxonomy): domain Eukaryota; kingdom Metazoa; phylum Chordata; class Lepidosauria; order Squamata; family Elapidae; genus Notechis; species Notechis scutatus. The sequence goes on along the minus strand of NC_142009.1, from coordinate 262,464,903 downwards.
TGGAGAGGATTGCCAGGAAAAGGCCATTCAAACGTATTGGGGACTTTCACAAAGAGTGGGCTGAGGCTGGAGTCAGTGTATCAAGAGCCACCACACACAGATGGATCCTGGACATAGGCTTCAAATGTTGTATTCCTCTTGTCAAGCCACTCCTGAACAACAAACAACGTCAGAAGTGTCTTACCTGGGCTAAAGAAAAACAGAACTGGTCTGTTGCTCAGTAGTCCAAAGTCCTCATTTCTGATGAGAGAAACTTTTGCATCTCATTTGGAAACCAAGGAGGAAGAATGGAGAGGCACACACTGCAAGATGCTTGAAGTCCAGTGTGAAGTTTCCACAGTCTGTGTTGATTTGGGGAGCCATGTCATCTGCTGGTGTTGGTCCACTGTGCTTCATTAAGTCCAGGGTCGACGCAGCCATCTTCCAGCAAATTTTGGAGCACTTCATGCTTCCTTCCACAGACGAGCTTTATGGGGATGCTGTCTTCATTTTCCAGCAGGACTTGGCACCTGCCCACACTGCCAAAAGCACCAAAACCTGGTTCAATGACCGTGGGATTACTGTGCTTGATTGGCCAGCAAACTCGCCTGACCTGAACCCCATAGAGAATCTATGGGGCATTGCCAAGCGAAAGATGAGAGACATGAGACCAAACAATGCAGAAGAGCTGTAGGCTGCTATTGAAGCATCCTGGTCTTCCATAACACCTCAGCAATGCCACAGGCTGATAGCTTCCATGCCACACCGCATTGGGCAGTGATTGCTGCAAAAGGGGCCCAAACCAAGTACTGAGTACATATGCATGCTTCTACTTTTCAGAGGTCCGATATTGTTCTACGTACAATCCTTGTTTTATTGATTGCATGTATTATTCTAATTTTCTGAGATTGTTTTGGGGTTGATTGATCTGTAAGCCATAATCATCACAATTATGACAAATCATGGCTTGAACTATCTTGCTTTGCATGTAATGAGTCTATCTCATATATTAATTTCACCTTTTAAGTTGCATTACTGAAATAAATGAACTTTTGCACAATATTCTAATTTTTCGAGTTTCACCTGCATATCAAAGCTACTATATAGCATTTCTAAGAATATGTCTGCAATGTTTTTACACTATGAAGGATGTCCCTTTTTCCCTATTGTCTGTTTCCTTATCAGTTATAAAGCTGTGAAATATTTTTTCCTCTATTGGGGTCTTCTATGAATGAATCTGTATGCCCAAATTGCTTTTGATCAAACATTCTGTATAAGATTTATGTAGTCTCATGGGTTCTTGGCTGGCCTGGATGTAAGTAACCAGAGACTCCGTGTAATCTGTTCTGTTTAGAAAATGAAATGTTTCAATCCTCTCCAGTTATTGCCATCATTGACTAACTTTCCACCACACTTCTTTGTTCAACAATGAAAAATTGGTTATACAAACCTGAAAATAAGTTCATTTAACTAGATAAATAATATTGTTCAATTTTTCCTATTGTCTGAAATGTAGTGTACCTGGACAGAATTTTTTTCTTTTCTTACCCTGACTTCTCTTTGTTGCCCTTTTACAAATGGTCTTTTATGTTTCTGAAGGCTTGTGAATGAATAATGTACATAGTAATTCAAGGAAATAGAGATGTAATGCTTAAAGAGATATCTCTGGAGAAAGAAAGCATACTCTTGCTCTTAAGTCCTTATGTTTCATCCTATCTGAGAATTTCATAAGCAGAAGTAGTTGTGAAAAGAGCTCTGAGAGATAAATGTATTTGTGAGGCTAGATAAAAAGAGTTAAATATGTATGACTCAATTAAACATTAAATGGTAATGAACCATAATGGCCTGCATCTATTTCAAACAATTAACAATTAGAAAGAGTAAATTATTTATTTTGTAAAAAAAAAAAAAAGGAACTTAATTTCAGACATGTGGGTGAAATAAAAAAAATCTAGACATTATACACATGATACATAATTAATGTGAACTGTCATATTTTGTTTGGTGAAATAGAATCTGACAGATGTATAGACTCAAAAGTCATTTAGTTCATATTTCAGTGAAGGCTTATGTGACAGAGATTTTTTTTAAAGTATCCTTTTTTTAATGAGTCCTCTTTTTGTAAGCCAGACAGGAAACATGACTAGATGGACAAATTCTGCTTTATTGTAAGACTACATTAGCACAATCTCACAAATCTGAAAGTGCAAACTTCCCATCACCATTTTTAACTGCTTGATCTATTAAGACAAGACCTTCCTAAGTTTATTTCTCTGACATTAAGCACTGGGGGCTCCTGCCTCTCCTGTCTGATTGTTTCCTAAGCAGCATCTTGTTTCCCTAAAGTCATTCACACAGTCCATTACATGCAGTTGGTTTCATATATTTGTAACCATGTTATAATTTAGTTGTCACTGCAGACATCATGTAGCATATTAGTTTGAGCAAACTCCCCTTTGTTTCATACATTTAGATGAAAGATCAAAATGACTGACTTGTAACAAACCTGTCATCTGAACTTTGTGATTTTCTGCCTTTCAATTTAATGGAAAAATGTTGATTTTATTTTTTCCCCAAAGGGCCTTTTTCATGAATTTAATTTGAAGGTTATCGGATGGCCAAGAAACATGTATGATTGCATAACTTTGTATGACTCTTTTTCCTAGAGTTTTCACTGTATTTGGTTTCCTTCAATACTAAGGAAGTCCAGCAAGACTATTTTGGTCTTTTTCAAATCAGGAAGGATTGACAGTACTTAAATTGGAGAACAATAGAACAGAAGAGAGAAAATTAATTCTCATAATCCTCCACTGTATTGTAATAATAAAGAAAATATTGATATACAACTAAAGGAATTTTAAAGTCCCTGAAAATGTAATAAGAAATCAAAGTAACTTTCACATAAAACTTCAACCAATCTAAAGTATCATTCTGTTTAGAAGGAATTCCAGTTGAATCCAGTGGGTTCTATCTACTATTTATATTAAACTAATAGAACATTTAAAAGAGGGAGAAGCAGATTCTTGTACTGATGATAAACTTGGTGTAACAAAGTAACAGATTCTTATAGTTTGATATTTATAGGATTGCAGCCTTTACTAACTTCTTATACATATATAATTGGTATTATTGTTGTATTATGGAATACAGTAACACTTGCTTTGGCTACTGTAGCACCAAAATAATAATTTTTATTCTTTCTTCTTATTCTTTTCTCTGGTTAACCAAGTATACTTTGATGATTTACCAGGAAAGTTTGTTGCTGAAGTTTCTCTTAAATATTTCCTCCAACTCTGTTGCCAATTTCTGTTATTGCTCCCCATTTGCTTCTTCTGTCAGGAAACTCCCTGGAAACTTGAATTATATTGCTTCTACAGTTTCTGCAAAAGAGAACTATCACTCAACCATCCACAGTGGGCAATCAGTAACTTTTAGAATGCATTATTTGTACTCAGTAACTATTATCTTTTAACTTTTAGAATGCATTATTTGTACTCAGTAACTATTATCTTTTATACACATGGACACACAAGTAGAAAGTCTGTTCCATGTGGACACTCTTCTAATGTTTTTTTTTAGCTTTCCTCTTATTGAATTCCATTATCACCTGTTAAAATTAGTTAATTTAGAATAATTTAATTTAAGGAGAATAAGGTACAAAATATCAATAAATGCCAACATATGGAGCATTCTCAGGGACTGTGAAAACTACCCCAAAAGTTCCAGAGCAAATATTGAGTAACAAAAGTAATAGTGACATGATACAAATATTTGTGTACAACTGATTTTACATCAGTAGAAAAAAAAAGATTTCCACCAATACAAATCTTAGTTATCTAAGTGTATCTTGCTTGCCTGCTGAACTAAAGTGAAACTGATGTCTGTTTCTGAGCTCCTGAGTTGCTGCTGAAGCTCTGAACTTGTATTATGTCCACTTCTGTTTGAGTTTGCTCCATGTTGGAGAAATCTACAACTGGTTTGTAAAATTTACTTCATATTTATAAAGAAGTTAAATGAAGTCTCAGCCATATGTGTTTATTTTTCTGGAGCTGAATTTATGTTGGAAAACTCTGAACATGTGGTTCATGCATATGAAACCAATTGTCCATTTCTTTTTGTGTATCCAATTTCTTCTGGTAAGTTCAGTTTTAATATAAATTGGACAAGTTTGGAATGTTATTGTGCCTTTTCCCTCCCTCTGCACATGTTTCAGTCTGTCATGCCCATGCTACTGAATCATACAAATGCTAAATAAAGCTTAAATATCTTACAGAAAAAAAATGTATCAACCTGGCCTATAAATGTTCTGTTAAGTCTAATGTCTGACATCCTGGTTTAGCATACATACTTTGAGCTGTCATTTATCATCTATATATTAGGTATTATGCTAGGCTCGAGTATGTATGTGTTATAGCTAATATTAACTCCTGAGGTATGGTGATGCAGCCAGCTCATAGTCAATGAGATGGAGACTATTAATAGTGTCTGTCATGAAGGAGTGGGAGGGAGTTTATCTATGCAAGCTTACAGAACATTACTCTGGCATGTTCTGAATGACAAGCAGATATCAAGACATGCTGATTGTATATACATACACAGACAGATTGTATATGTACACATACACAGACAGTATATGTACACATGCACGTGAACACATACCATAAATTAGACCAGTGCTATTGGTAAAAGTTTTATTTGTTCTAAAATACAGATTCTATCCCAATACATTCTGCATATAAACTAAACACTCTGTCATTGAGATACTCCTGCATATCAGTATACTTGCATAGTAACATTGGCCACTCCTTGATTAAAGTACTTTCAATTAACTCTTTTAATAATAATAATAAATAAATTTCCAATTTCCTTTATTACCTTTGAATAAAGATAATTAATGGTTTTATGTTTTTTTTTATCCACTACTATATTACTATTGACCCAGTTCATGGATAACAAAAATATATACACCGGTATAAGTCCAATTATTACTTATATTTTATGTTTGTTCTTTCTACTAAATAGCTTGCATTTTAAAAAAAATCTTATAATTTTTTTATACATAACTGATAAAAAGGCATTGGTTTATCAAAGATTTTAAAATATTTGCACATATCTGCCCTGATTCTTTTGGCCAAGAGATTCAATGATGATGATGATGATCTGATTTGAGTTTGTGATTTCATCTGATCCATCACTATAAAGGTGAAGCTTTGCAGTTCTGAATATTGAATTGTAAGGGGGAGAGAGAAGGGCAAGTATAACTAGTAGATAAATTTAGCTATTCCTTCCTTGGTGATATGACTTAAGTATCAGGGCTGTGACTTGCTAAAATACTAATAATCATGAATATCAATTAGTCTTGGGAAAATTAACATACAAAATTAACATTGTCAACTAACAAAAAATAGGCATACATATATTACATATAGCATAAAACACATTAGGATAGTTGGCTGTCCTTTGCATATTACACAATCTGTTCTAGTTCAAGGATTTCTCTGTGTTAAAAAGGTTGACAAAGGTTGGTCAAAAGACTTAATGCTCTTAGTGTTCCAAAATATAAAAGTTTGATTCAAATATTCATACCAGTTTACCTCAAGAGAGTCTGCCAGGCATGAGCTGAAGGTCAATTTTCAGAGTCCTGAAATGTTAGTTTTGCTCCTAGATGTGCTGATGTTGTTTATTTATTTTATTTTATTTATTTATTTTGTCAAACACTTACAATATAATAGAATTAAGAGTAAACATAAGTTTAAATACATTAAATAGGAACTAATAATTGGGGACAATAGGACAGGGACAGTAGGCACGATTGTGAACATATGCACGCCCCTTACAGACCTGTTAGGAATGGGGTAAGGTCGATAGAGGTTAGTTTGAGAGGAAAGGAGTGTAGTACTCTTCTTGTAAAATACTTCTGGACTCGCTCAATTGTATAAATGTCTGATATACAGTGAGGATTCCAGACAGTGGAGCTGAATTCAAGTATTGGTCTAGCAAAGGTTTTGTATGCCCTAGTTTGCAAATCAGTATTACCAGAGGAGAAGCTTCGTAAGATCAGATTTACAACTCTTAAAACCTTTTTTGCAATGTTGTTGCAGTGAGCTCTGGTGCTTAGGTCATTCGCTATGAGAACTCCAAGGTCCTTGACAGAGTGAGGGTCATCAACAAGGTCATATCCATCTAGCTTGTATTTGGTATATAGATTTTTTTTACCAATGTGTAGGACAGATTTGGAGTTGCCAACTGTTTGACTATTCAGACACATAATCAAGGTCGCATTGTTGGTGGTGTTGAATAGTTTTACATCATCAGCGAAGAGGATGCAGTTGCTTATAAGGTGATCACAAAGGTTATTTATATAGAGTGTAAAGAGTGTGGGTCCTAGAATGGTCCCTTGAGGGATACTGCTGTTAACTGGTGCAGGGTTTGATAAGGCATTTCCTATTTTTACTAACTGTTGCCTGCTTAACAGGAAGGCAGTAATCCGCTTATGAAGGGATCTGGAAATGCTGTAAGATTTTATTAAAATAGTAGTTTATTATGTACCACTGAGTCAAAGGCTTTGCAGAAGTCTATGTAAATTACATCTATTGCTTTGCCCTGGTCAAGTAATGTAGTACATATGTCTTTGCAGTGTAGAAATTGCAAATTGCAGGACAATTTTTTTCTGAAACCAAATTGTTTGCTGGAGAATAGGTTGTTTGACTCTAGGTGGAAGGTAATGCATTGATTAATAATTGATTGCATAACTTTGCATGTGACACAACACAATGAGATTGGTCTGTAGTTTTCAACCAGGTAGGGGTCACCTTTTTTGAAGATAGAGATGACCGTTGCTAAAGACCATAGGTTTGGTAAGAAGCTGGTTCTGAATGATATCTCATATACTATGCTTAGGGGTTCTGCTATGACAATGGAAAGCTTTTTTAAGAGGTATTCACATAAGCCATCAGGGCCAATAGATAAGGATGGTTTTAGGTGATGTAGTGCATTTTCTACATTATCTTCAGTAAAGTCCATATCATTGCAGATAGTTTTAATATGATTGGGAAATGTGGGGCATGAGCCATTACTGTTTACAAAGACTGAACTGAATAATGTATTGAAGAGGTTTGCCTTAACGACTTCATCGCTATAGTTTTTCCCATTTGGTCCTTTTATTGGTGGGATGTTTTTTGTGTTTTTAAGTTTGGTGTTTACAAAGTTATAGAAGGTGCGGGTGGATTTTGTGCATAGACAGTTTTTCTCTTGCTTGCAGTGGTATTTGGTATATTCTGCCTTTATATGTTGGCATAAGGTGTTGTATTGGTGTTTAAAGTTAGTAACATATTTAGTTTTGTTTTTACACCATAAGGAATTTTTCTAAGATTGAAGTTTTCTTATTATTTTGGGTAAATTGTTTTTGAATTGTCATCACAGAAAGGATGTCTCTAGTAGCAGGAGAAAGGAAACAAGTGACTGGTGGTGGAGGGGGGAATGAATGACTTGAAAGTGCTTGGAAACCACTTGATAGATTTCCTACTCTGAAGCAACTCTTCATTTCAAATTCCAATCCTGTTTCAATATGATGACTCAATAGAAGCTTCATCAAACTGCTTTCTAATGAAACTCTTGATTACAGCATCTTATTTATTTACTGATCAGCTCAATTCCTAAGGCTGCCTACTTTCAAAGTGACTCTGGGCAGCCAACAGATGGTTGTAAAACACAGATAATGAAATAAATATGAGAACAGTAAAACCCATCATGTTTGTGGCAAAGACAAATTGAAGCTTTACAACACTTAGTCGGTTCACTTATTATCCTGGTCTGGCATCAGTGGACAGAGTCAGTTTTTTAAGCCTCTCCTCCATCCCAATGGAGGGAGCCATACAGATCCATAATGCCTATTCCAATTTGTAGTATACATTTTTCTTCAAAGTTTTAAAAAGGAACCTAAAAACTAATACAAAGTAATACAAAAGGAAAAAAGAAAGGAAAAGAAAGAAAGGACAAAGGTGCAGAAGTTCTGCTTTCATTTGCAACAAATATACTCTTGACTATAAAATTATTTTTATTATTACAAAAAAGCTCACTTTTGCCATTTTGTATATATTATAATTAGGATACACACACAATATGTACACATACATCCTAATCATCATAACTACAAGTTATAGCTGCATTTTTCTGTTTTATACAAAAAGATTTCCACTTAATGCTAAATGTAAATATTGTCTTTTCCCTAACCAAGGAAGTCAATTTAGACACCTTTTCCCAATCATTCCTGTGGGTAGCATCAAACTTTAGTAATGTTGCTTCAGTTATCATATATAAAAGCAAATTTCCATGACTTTTTCCCCTAGCTGTTTATCAATGAATCCCAAAAGAAAAGTATGTGATTATACATTTGTATTTAAAATCTGCTGAATTAGTGTATTTATTTGCATCTTTTTTTTTACTTTTTTACACATACACCATACATGATAAATTGTCCCTTCATGGTGTTCACATTTCTAACATAAATTCAAAGTACCTTTATACATTCTAGACAATTTCTCTCATGACAAATAACAATGATCAATAATTTTATTAAAAAAATCCCTTTAAGGCCAGAATGTAATATAAATTTCAGTCCTTTGAACCACATATTTTCCCATTCATCTATTAGTATATTGTAGTTTTGTCTTTTTTGTAAAATACACTGCTTTGTATGGAAATTCCAAGAATGGCTGGCATTAGTATCTACTCTATCTTTATTACTATATTTTAGCAAATTGTACTGTCTTTATTAAGAATATATATATCACATCAGGAGGTTACACCACAAAACCTCAGGATATTACAACACAGCCAACGACCCATGAGATTACAGCACAAGACCCAGGATGTCACAACAATAGAACTCAGAAGGTCATCACACAGCCCATGACCCAGGTCATTATGACCCAGGTGATTACAGCACAAAACCCAGGATGTCAAAACAACAGAACTCAGAAGGTCATCACACAGCCCATTACCCAGGTCATTACAACACAGGAGGCTGATAGACACACAGCCAACACCTCAGCCACACGTGTTCTTAAGAAAAACCCAGCCAATCTGCAAACATCAACTCCATCAACCAATCAAGAAATGACAACACAGCCAACCTCCCCACCAGTATATATAGGAAGACGGCAGCTCTGATCATGCTTTCCTCACACAAGCACGAAGCCAAAAGCACCAGCCTGAAGATAGTGAGTGGGACCTCATCAAAACGTTGCCAAGATGCTCTCAATCTTACACGGGAAAAGACCCGTACATGCCAAGACCTGCATACCTGTACCTGTGAAAATCTATCTATCTATCTATCTATCTATCTATCTATCTATCTATCTATCTATCTATCTATCTTTTCTTAAGTTTTCGCGGGTACTTACATGTATGGTATTCAGCTTTGCTCAGGTATTTTCCCACGTCATTGTAGTTGTGCTTTTAAAGTTGTAGTCTGTGAGTCAGACTGACTCACAGACGAACACTATAGAGAAGCCTGATGATGGCAGATGAGATTCTGCGAAACATTGCTACAACTTTAAAAGCACAACTATAATGATGTGGGAAAATACCTGAACAAAGCTGAATATACATACATACATACATACATACATACATACATACATACATACATACGTACATACATACATACATGTCTTGGTGTGTTCGGGTCTTTTCCCATGTAAGATTAAGAGTATCTTGGCAACGTTTTGGCGAGGTCCCACTCGCCATCCTCAGGCTGGTGCTGGCACTTCGTGCCAGTCCGAACCAGCACCAGCCTGAGGATGGCAAGTGGGACCTTGCCGAAACGTCACCAAGATACTCTTAATCTTACACGGGAGAAGACCCCAACACACCTCGACCTACATACCTGTACCCGTGAAAATCTACAAAAATACACACACACACGTGTGTGTGTGTGTGTGTGTGTGTGTGTGTGTTTGCTATTTGACTAATATTAGATGGGAAATAATTGAGCAATGAAATATGTATCAGTAGGAGTTAGATCTTGTCTTAAATGCACTGAAATTTCTTGTTAAACTAAACCAAAGCATTTTGGAATATGAGTATAGAAAGTTTCCCCATCTCACATTTTGTATCATTAGAAGGGGAAAAAAGATATATAACTATTTTAATTTATTTCTTTAGGATATTGAATCACTATAATATTCTGTTATATTTTAATTATAATTTTCTGTATCTTTTATAATGTGTAATTGAGTCACCTTATAGAGAAGATGGCTAACACAAATTTAATAAAATAAATAAAATAAATAAACAAAGCATGTGACCTAGGAACTGTTCCTGTAAATGGAACCTGACCCTACCTGTATATACCCAAAAAAGTATTGAGTCCATTAAATTCATATCGGATTATACATAGGATTGTATCTAAAGAACATCAGTGATAGCTGGTGAATAAGCAGTACTTGCCATTAGCAAAGTAAAACTTAAAGTCCATATTTGTAAATTAGCTTAAAATATACCAAATGCCAATAAACAAGTTAAAGCAAATAATTTTAAAGATCTATCTCAGCCATAATTTCAAGGAAATTTAACTTTTCTTTTTGCAAAATACTGGATGATGTTGCAATATTAATGAATAATTTCCAAATGGAAGTAATCTGCTAAAAAAGACTTCAGAATAAGAAAATAAAACATTATTTAAGAAATTGCTTGCAGCCATTTGCATTCAGGAGATATATAGGTATGAGCACTCAGTAAAATTGTACTAATATTAATTGTTTCATTAGTTGCACATGTCATACCAAATTAAATAGCTACTATTTAATGTAATGGAAATAATATTTAAAAGGTTCATAGCAGACCATGTTGTGTAACAGTTAACATCCTGTAAATAATTTGGTGCCAGGCTCTAATTTTTAAGATTCTGAGTGTACATAAGAAATTTAAATATCAAAGAAGTTTCTGGATTTTTTTTTTTTTAGTTCTTACAGGTTTTCATAGGAGATGTTTATTTTCTTATAAAATCATATCATTAAAAAAACCCCTCCTCCAACGTCTAAATTGGTAAATGGACCAATGTCGTAATTAGCTAACTCAGAACACAAATTTATCCAATCCATAGTTTTCAGATATATTGCAAACATAGTTCTCTTCTCACAAGTTCTTTTCCAGGCTAGAATGCAAACATCATCAATAACATTTTGATTGAAAAAATTGACCAAAAGCTGATTATAGATCATTGAAAGACATACGAAATTGTGCCAGTTGTAGGTGAAACAATAGATGTTCTTCAGCATTGGGCCATCATTACTGAGATTTTGGTGGATTATTAAGAATAAAATAATCAAGTTAGCTAGCCGCTTTTCCCTCAAATGCATACAAGAATTTTAATTGTTAATACACAGAGAATGTTGATAATTTTCTCCAAATGCACAGAACAAGTTTAATTGTTGATATTTTTAATAGGCGAATTTGCAAACAGTACTGATTATTTGGAGTATTTTGAAATTCTGTGTTCAACATTTGTTTCTTTCTTCCCATTAGCACAACCAAAAAAGAGGGGGAAATGCATGTAGACATTTGAAAATAACTGTTATGAACTAATAAAAACTATTTAATAAAAACTTCTCAACCTTGCACCCATGCTCAGTATTTAACAATAACTAAAAAATATGTTGCAATGAGATAAAGTAAAAATCGAGTATCAATCCAACCCTAACAAAGCAAATGTCACAGTATATGGCCCCTTTGTGAACTCCCTATTCCCAATGTTATTAGAAGACAAAAATAATGAGATAATATCACCTGATATGATATAGAATAAACAATCTCGTGGTTTTTAAAGACTCATCAACAGAGCGTTCTGCATCACAAGATCAGGCATTAGCACCAGAGTCAGTCCATGGTCAATCCTATCTAGTCTGGAGCTTAAGTTTAGCTCAAGATTCTAATATTAATGCAGAAATATAGCAATACAGTTCTAGTAAATGTGGTCTTTTTAATATAATCAAAGAAAGCAGAGAAGCAACAAAGCATTTATGAGCCTTGTTGGCGCAGTGGTTAGAGTGCAGTACTGCAAGCTACTCCTACTGTAATTTGGCAGATGGAATCTCACCAGGCTGAAGGTTGACTCATCCTTTCATCCTTCTGAGGTGGGTAAAATGAGGACCCAAATTGTTGGGGGTGATATGCTGACTCTGTAAACCGCTTTGAGAGGTTTGTAAAGCACTATAAAGTGATATATAAGTCTAAGTGCTATTGCTATTGCTATTTAATTACAAAATAGAATAGTCTAAGTATAATGTCTCCCCTTAAATAGCTCAGAACACTAGATTACCTTCTCTACTAGCTCTGTTCTGACTATTTTAATCTTCAGAATAAGGCTTTTTTGTGTGAGAGATAATCATTATTTATAGAATCTACAATAGCCATTCTTACATCCAGTCTCTAAACTATAACACAACAACCAGAGAGGAGAAAATAATTGCAAGAGCAAAAAACAATGAATTGCCAGAAATAATTTAACAGGGCAATGGTTGCTTTCAACTCTGCCTTTCTTTAATGCATCCTATTAAAAGGTACACATTATCTCAATGCACTGTCAAAAATCTAAGAGTTTCTCATTTTGTTTGTACAACAAATCCGAACAAATAAAGCCAAATGCAAAACCTGAAAGAGTTGATACTAGTTTTTTTTCCTTTAACTTAGGAAATTAGTGCAAATAAAAAAGTTCCATAATTTCTTCTTCCTTTCAGATTTTTGAATATGGATTTTGTTAATTGAGGTTGTTTAGTTATGAGAGTAAATATGCAACTAAATAAATCAGTTTATGCAGATGCACATTATGGATATGGGACAACTTTTAAACCCAAGGATTATCCAATCGATCTTTTCCTTCAGTTCTTTTTTTTTTTTTTTAAATGCTGGTGGAAGAAAATAATTGTAGGTCAGGATTGAATGTCAGGATTGAGCTTGATTGTGCTAGCTAACTAATGATGCTATCTCGTTGATAATGAAACATCTTCAAGGAAGCAACCAAGCCCAAACAACACCAAACACCTCACAAAAATAAAAGTGCCGGGAAAGCATCACTGTCCTATTCAATGTTCCATAAAATGATTATTACAAATGAGTACTCCATTTTTAAACATTAATTCTTACAGATCCATTTTCCATCATGAGAATATCTTTTCCTAGGATACACTTTGTTGCGGAAGTCTTGTAATGAAGACTAATAGATGCTAGTAGACTGCTTTCATCCTTCCTTTATAATGCCATGACTGATGCATCTCAGTGAATTACAACAATTTATTCCCCTTAATATCAGAAAATGTTTTGTTTTATAACTCTAATTTTTATGTGTGTGAAAGTTAATTGTCAAGCATGCAATCTAATTGTATCTACCTCCTATACCCTGTCCATGTCCATTCTTGGAAAACAGATGGCATCTCTTCAGAAGAAATCATAGAAGTTGTCTTGCACTAGAAATTCAGTTATTTTTAGGTTTGTTCCATTATGTTACAATGTCAGAAAACACAAAATGGGAATCAGATTTTACACTATGATGTAAAAGTGAATATTTGTCTTACAGAGACAGCAAACATCTTTTAAGATTTCTATTACAAGGAAAGACAAATAAAAATGTTGACATCAGTCAGACTGATGCTGTTGCACCACATCCTACCAATGGATCTTATCTTGTCTCCTCTAAATTACTTTTGATAACATTCAGACAGATAACCCATATCTAGGGAAAAATAGAAATACATAACTCTAGCTATGATTTTTTTCCCCTAATGTATTTCTCAATTATAAAGATCTATTCATGGAGCTCTCACATGGTACGTAACAAATAAATGATTTAGCTAAGTAAATACTTCCGACACATTTTATGGTGCACAGAAGGCTCAGTTGAGACTTCTCCATTTTTTTTTTCCTTCAAACAATCTCTTAAAAGATTGATGAAATATTTGTCATTATTGTTAAACAAGTTGAATAAATTGAGAAATGAAGTCTGTAGTACGTATCTCATAATAGATCACTCATAATAGGTTAAATGACAGCAAAACATTTCCATCAATATAAATTTGCTGCCTTTTTCTAAAAGAACAGCTGCTCAGAAGACTGGGTATAAGACAGAACAAACCCTCTTCCTCCCCAAATGAGAAAATTACACATATTGTATTTTTTTTTTTAAAGTGTGCTTCCGCTCTTCTTTTTCCTGATTAAACAAATCAATCAACAATAAGCCACTGTTAATACACACCCTATTTAGGAGATGGTATAACCAAAGCCAAAAGTCAAGTTATTACACTCATGTGAATAATCAGTCCAAGGTTAATACACATTTTAAAAAAGCAAACTGTCAAGCAACATATATAAAAACTAAGGGAACATTGTAGGGTAGATCGATCTACAGGCAGTCTCAGAACTGGAATTCAACTCAGTTCACAAGGCAAATTAGGAGTTTCAAAACCAAGGCATCATTTCCAACACATGTGGTTCAGAACAAGAGTCCATTAAGATAAAGAACTTGAGGATCCATTTCCATTCAATAGTCAACGATCCAGAAAAGATATTGCTTGTCAAAAGAGTTGCTATCCTAAACAATTCTTTAGATGAATGTTGGGTTGTGTTGTTGAGTTTACATCTGCAAATGCATTCCTTCAAACTTAGTGAACTTTGATTTTTCTTTTTGACAGTTTTAATTAAACAAAACCTGACCCAGAGGTTTGTTTGAAATCTCCTCATTTCTGCTTCTAATACGAACAAAGCTCTCAGTAATGATTGCTGCTCATTTTTATCTCTAAAAATGAAATATGAAATCCTAGGTGTTTTTGCTCTCTCACTGTGTATATGTGTGTGTGAGTGAGTGAAGGGGAGAGAGAGAGACTTAGAAAATACTGAATTAATCATTTTTACAAGAGGAGAAGGATATTGAACTACCCATCCTGGGCTCTACTATTTGGCAATGAATGCAATTTCACCCTTTGTTCAGTCTATTGTTATTTTAATCTAATGCAATATATTATCTTTTTTTCATCTTTAGTATCAAGATTACTCTGCTTAGTGGAGCAGCTCTTCTTCTTAAGTGCTGTGGATTAGGAAGACTTGGTTTTTAAAAGCTGTATTTTATATTTAACTTAAGAAGCCAGCAGCTATTCCTCACAGTAAGCTTTGGTAAAACCTTGGTGTGATCTTTATTTACTTACTAAGCCTCCCTATAGGTGATTTGCTAAACTTAGTAACTGAAAAATAATTCAGGAAGAAAGGTATGACACACAGTATTGTTGCCAAGATCACTGATGGATGCACCAAGAACTGAATTTGACTTGTGGGAGTATTTATGTTTTTAGAAGTATTTGAAATAGTCAGGAAATCTCTGCCTGTGAGCAATTCTATAACACAAGGAATGATAAAATACTTACTAAGCTCATATGTGCAGAATACCTGAATCAGCCTCTTTTAAATTTTAAGGTCCCATAGATTCATAAGACTCTTCATTATAGTACTAAAACTAGAACTTATAGCACATTCACACTGACAAAATTATCATTTATTAGCATATACAATGCTAATGATCATATAGTGATCATTGGAGTCCTACAAGGTTACTGATATATATCATCAGATAAGATGACGGTTAATTTATTATAGATGCCTCTCTGACAATTTCAAATTTTGCATCTTCATAAATGACTCTTTTCTGACTCTCCCATTCTGATACTATCATTAGCTAACATAAACATTTGTTATTTATTATGCTTATTGACTTTTCTGATAATTAAAAACAGCACTATTTTCAGACTCCTTTCCAGTCAGAATTATCCATTCCCACAGTTTTATTTTTCTCTTATTATTTGAAAGATATTGTATTAGCTATTTTTACAGGGAGACACTAAAATAAAATTATTAAGTTTCATCAACAATAAAAAATGTGGAAAAACAACTGGAGCACCACTTGAATACTATTGACATTGACAAAATCACCATCAGTCAATTGCAAATGGAAGCTTTACTCAGAACTTACATTCTTCAGCAATAATACAACATCATAAAACATCAACATTTGCCTATCCCAGGGCCTCGGTAAGAACTCAATAGGTGGCTAAAAATGCCAAATCCAGTCTGAACATCTTGCAGACTGTTGTTGTTGTTGTTATTATTATTATTAGTAGTAGTAGTAGTAGTAGTAGTAGTAGTAGTAGTAGTAGTATTAGTATTAGTATTATTAGTATTATTAGTATTATTAGTATTGTTATTGTTGTTATTATTGTTACTGTTACTGTTACTGTTACTGTTGCTATTATGATGGTGATGATGATGGTGATGGTTGTTATTATTATTATTATTATTATTATTATTATTATTATTATTATTATATACAAAAGAAAACCTCCCATTTTAGGAAATCTCAGGCATCAAAAACTTTTTCCCATTGACGTTCTGTGATATTTTGAACTGTAATATTTATGAATCTGCATATCTTTTTAGGGATAAATCATCACATTTCCTATCAGCAATAGTCTGATAGCAGTGTTCATATTCTATCATGTTTGACTTGCAGATATTATAGTAGAATAGTAAGGAAAACACACAGAAAGAGAGAAGTATATAATATTTACTGTCATTATTGTAGTTGATCTTTCAGTCATCTATTCCCTCAGAAGATTATCCTTCTAAAAGAAGCTATTTCTGAAAATCCTCCCCCAACCAATTATTTAATCCTAAAGTTCAATAATTCTACCAGTTATACAAAACTTAAATGAAAACAAGATTTCTAACAGGATTGTTAAGGCTTTCTTCTTGGTTTCAGATAAAATGGATGTCTTTTCCACAAGACAAGACAAGAAAAATAGCAAAGCTAAATCATGGTTTTCTAAATAAGTGACATAATTTACTCATATTGCTACATAATACATTAACAAAACAAAATTAATGAGATACATGCAATTCTTGCTTACTGACTGGCTCATTTAGCAACCATTCAAAGTTAATGACAGTTGAAAAAGGAAAAACCAGTTTTGCAACCAATCCTTGCATTTACATCTATCAAAGTATCCTGCATCATCTCTGTTCACATACTTTGAAACCTCCTTGCATTTATGGCTGTCACAGTGTCCTATGATCATGTTCATGTGCTTTGCAACTAGCTTCCAACAAGCAGAATTAATGCAGAATACAAACATGAAATTACAAGTCAAAAACATGTGATGTCTTGCTTAACAACTATATAGCAATATGAGTATATAATGTCACTTATGTCAGGGTTCCAACCAATGTCTTAATTAAATCACGAGCCTTAGGCCAAGCTTCAAAAGAAATCCAGTTATTTATTAGGAGCTTCATGTCAGCATGGACCAGATGAAGCCAACTCTGACCTCACTTAATTCACACTTTGTCTCTGACCCTGTCTCCCCTTCCCCCCAAGATGTGTCATCAGTCACATTCCCAACAAAACATTTTTTGCGAGTTGTAGAAGTCACTCCCTCCAGACACTGGATCCCCGTGGAGATGACCTTGACATTGCCAGCTGAAATGTGCTTTGTTTTGACTGAAATGCAAGTTCCTTGATGGAGCTACGAGGTTCGCTTCCCCATCCTCCTTGCCTATGGCAACTTGAGAGGAATGCTTTGTGAATTAACAACTTATTTAGCAATTGGTTTAATCCTTGTCTCATCATAAGTTTTATGGTAAATTTGAAACATGAATCACTACTACTATATTATTAACTGCGTATGTTCTTGAAAATATTTTTTTTTAAAAAAAAAACATTGTTATTTTTAATGCTAGCTAAAGTAATTTCATAAACAGATAACCTAAGTACAATTTTTGTAGTTGTTCACTGTAGACCATATAGAAATCTATTATTCTATCTTCTCAGTTTTAGAATATAAAAGCATTTGAAAAATTGGTGAAAAAATATCTTAAATCCAATATTTAATATCAGAAGTGTATAGTTCTTTCCAGCTGTGTAAAACAATCTTTTTTTTTTTTCAAATTCTAGATTTAATAAAGGCCAAGCTTTTCATAAAATGTCAAATTACAGCTTTGACTGTGACATGATAGTAATTTAATAATGGAGAAGATAGTTTGCTTTGGAATCAGTCTTGACTTTGGGCCAGTTTTTTACCCTAAAGTAGCTGAATGGATGTGTATGAAAAGAAAATTGGAGAGAAGGAACCTGCATGTTAGTTTGAGCATGTTTACAAATGCTGGACTGCTAATTACTGCTTCTCAATCCATTGTTCCCCTTGTAAGTTGAGAGTTGTAGGTTGGGGCTTCTGCTGCTTCTATGCTGTAACAATAAAAATGAGTTGTGTTTCAAATCTATCTGTGTGCTTCTCTTTCTCTTGTTTTGCAATGAAGGTGGAATATGCCAAGAACTAAAAAACAGCAGGAATTTTGGATCTACTCTCCAATTCTACTGATAAACAGAACACAGTAAGATTTCACCACTTAGTCAACCTTTAGAGACAAAGTGGTGCAGTGGTTAGAGTGCAGTACTGCAGGCTACTTTTGCTGACTGGCAGCTGCCAGCAATTTGGCAGTTCAAAGCTCACCAGGCTCAAGGCTGACTCAGCCTTCCATCCTTCTGAGGTTGGTAAAATGAGGACCCAAATTATTTGGGGCAATATGCTGATTCTGAAACTGCTTAGAGAGGTCTATAAAAACGCTGTAAAGTGCTATTGCTTAATCCTGGGATTCATATGCTGCAAAGCTTTATTTTATTTATCGAAGAGATGTCGTGGTGCAAATAGTTAGAATGCAGCATTGCAGACTAATTCTGCTGACTGCCAGCAATTCGATTCTCACTGGCCCAAGGTTGATTCAGCCTTTCATCCTTCCAAGGTCAGTAAAATGAGGACCCACGTTATTGGGAGCAATATTCTGACTCTGTAAACTGTTTAGAGACAGCTGTAAAACACTGTGAAGCAGTATATAAGTCTAAGTGCTAAGTGCTAGTGCTATTTTTATCTTAAAACAGACAGCTGGCCTTGGATAAAAGGAAACTGTCCCTTTAACTGCATGCAGAACCCATAATAATAGAATTAACTACTCCTCTTACAGCAAAAGTCAAAAATATTTGATGAATTTGTGAAATTACTTGAAGGCTCATTTCTCACCAACACTATCAATTATTATACAGGGATTTCACAAATAAGTTGAACCTCCTGGAGAAGGTATTACTGCTTAAACCATAGAGTTGCATAATCTCTCTCAATAGTTCAGATTTGGGGATTTAGAAGAGATATCAAGGGATTCTCTTGCATGTGGAGTTTATGATGATGAATTCCAATGAATGTTTATGTCTGAGAGGTTTGTCATTTGAAATAGCTCAAAAAAATATATATCAGCATCACTACAAGTTACAGGCATCAAGGAGGAAGCAGCTAATGTAAAAACTATCTATACCCAGCAGACTAAAAATTCTGCACAGCAAGCAGAATATAGGAAATGCACCATCCACAAATTCTTCAGAGAGGCACAAATATATCTTTGTGCAGAATTAAAAGTATGGAAAACAGATTTAAAATGAGCCAATTAAATAAGTGAACAACCAAGGAACTGAACCGAGGAATCACATCACTTAACTTTAAAAAGAAGATGACTTTTTACAGAATTCTGGAAACTAACTCATTTCAAAACTGTGATGACAAGTCTCAAAATGATGCAGTGTTAGCAATAGTATTTATTTGTGATGATTCTGCATCTGCCTTAGCAATAATCAATAAGAATATTTTTTTTTTCTTTTTTCTTTTCCATTGGAGCTTTCTCCCAAATTTGGAGTCCACTGTATTTTCTGCATGACTATAACAAAAATAAGTTGATCTTGCTGGAGGTTGAAATGATGACTGCAGCTTCCCCCAAGGAAAGCTCCTAATCATCCTTACAGAAAGGAAAATCAAATCACATTACAGGAAAAGACTGGTTCTCATCACTAGGAATTAGTATCCAAAGAATTCAGGCCATTAGGTTTAGTAAAGACTTCATACTGACTTTGTTTGACTCATTAAGGAAATAGTTGTGGTTGATTCTTATTAAATGGGTTTGAAGGGAACATATTAGGTTATGGCACATAACCTATTGCTCAACAAGAAGTAACTTCTACTGAGTTACATGATGTGATAGCTGAAAGTTTGACTTGACCATCTCTATCTGGATTTATTAGGGATTTTCAGGACAAAGATGATTTTATGGGGAGAGCATGGAACTCTGGATCTGAACCCAGGAAGCTTCCCCCTTTTTAATTATTACAATCACTGGATCTGTATAACTCCAATTTACAGATAGATCACCATGATATCACCACATTTATCAATTAAAAATATGTTCTTCTCAAACTAAACTAACTTCACATGCAAACCTCCACATAAAACTTGCAAATTTTTAAATAACAATGCTTTTATGAAAGTCCATTTGTTTTCTAAAACTTCTCCCTCCCTTCCCCTTCAAAAAAACCAGAGTCCCCCCGCATACATAGGGTAAGAACATATGAAAGAAAAAATGAAAGCTATAGGAGTATAATACATGCAACGCTGAATAAAATGAACCCCATTGCCTTGTCTTTGTAAGTAATGATTCAATTAGAACAGCATTTTTCTTCTGCCATGGAATTCTATACTTTGTACAAATGGAATGGAGACCTTAAAAATAGCAATGGGTCCAATTATATTTGAAAGCTGACAGATAACTGCAACTTTTCAGGGATAAAACAATTAGTGGAGCAGCACTTTGCACAAATGTACTGTGGTGTCTTTCAAAAAAAAATCTAAAACATCCTTGAGCATTCTTTTAAAAAGGTAATTAATAGGTCTTAGTCTCTCTCTCTCTCTCTCTCTCTCTCTCTCTCTCTCTCTCTCTCTCTCTCTCCATTCATTTCAACTTTGATCAATGAAGTAAGTGAAATAATACTGCCAGAGCATAACATGTTAATTGCCAGAGCATAACATGTTAATTACATTGATTTGGAAAATCTTTGACAAAGGCACAAACTAAGACTTACCTTTGTTTCATTTTTTTTTTACCTGCAGCAACAATTCCTCACAATGATCCCCAAAATAATATCATAAATTGAAACAATTATGAAAATAATAATAATATATAATATACTAAAGGCAATGACCTATACCAAGCCAAATTCTTAGGTCACCTTCAGGTATTGTGCATTAAAATCTTTCCAGATTCAGTAGAACACATACTGTCTTAAGTTACTGTCCTTGCACTAATGAAATGATTTGTAAGGTTCAATAGAAGTATGCAGAGTTCTGCATTTCCTTTCTTGCTATCTTCTTTTAAACTTCATTGTCAATTTCCCAATTTAAAAAAAAAGTATTCTGCCTGACTAAAGCCTTTGTTCACAGTTAAGCTGTTGATTTAATTTGAGTATGTTCTGTAACCAGATTAGCTGTGAGAGAAAGTGTAAATGGCTTCCCATCACCCCACATATCCATTCAATCATATCCAATCCTCTCCAAGTCTATGGACCAGCACTCCTAACATTTCTCAATCTTGTATGCTGTGGTTATGGTTGGTTTTGATGGTATCTAGCCACTGTGTTGTTGTTGTTGTTTTTTTGGCAACTTGGTTTGCTTTTACCATTGACCATTCCAAACAGAATTGCCTATTCCAGTGAGTTTGAGTGCATCACATAGCCGAAATAAGTAAGGTGGAATTTTGTAATTTTGCCTTCCAGCAATCTGTCTGGTTGTATATGTTCCAATTTTTGCTTGTGTATCACCTTTGCTGTCCAAGAAATGTGCAGGAGTTTTCTCCAACACCACAGCTCAAATTAATTGGTTTTTCTCCTGTTTAGTTTTTCATGGTCCAACTTTCACAACAATAGGTAACTACGGGAAACATGATAGTGTAGATTAATCTGCATGTAGTTGCCAAGATGATGGCATTGCTTTTCCATACTCAATACATGCTCACCATGGCTATGCAAATGAATGTGGTTCAATGCTTTATTTCTGCACTCCATTCACTGCTTTGATCAGTCTGAGATTCTAGACAAATGAATTCTTGAGCTCATTTTTTCTCTTCACTGTCAATTGTTCTTTTGACATTTCCATTCTTCACAGTGGTCATGAGCCTTTTTTATGTTCAGGAAGACAACAAATTTCCGGCTTTTTTCTTTAATCTTTTGATCAGATGTTTCAGTTCTCATTTGGTTTTTGAGAGGAGATTTGTGTTGTCAGCAAAGATTGTTGATGTACCTTCTTTCTATATGAATTTTGATTCTTAAAGTTTCAGCTTTCTCATGATCACTCCAGCATACAGGTTGACCAAGAAACATGAAAGAATGCAACATTGTCACACTCCTTTTTGAATCAATCAGTATCTCCATATGGGTTCACAAAGTGACTTCCTGATTTGGACTTCACCAATTTGACTAGACGTATTAACACCACCAGGTCTTCCAGGGCTCTCCATTGTGTGATCTACATAATTTAAAGCTTTCTTGAGTATAATAAAACAAATGGGATGTTATTTTTGTGAACAATAAATGGTGTTTGAATTTTTTTGACTTGTGTAACTGAATTCCTGATGTGGCCCTTTCTGTAGCCCTAGCTGTTTGTAATGGTGGTTCCAATAAACTTACCTTGCTGCACTTTATACATTTGTATCCCATCTCCTTGCTTCCTCCTGTTTACCTGTTGTTTTGGCTGCTTTGCTATTCAGATGGTTTCATCCAAGAAACACTTGTGCTTGTTTTCCTCTGGCTTCTTCTACAACACGTGTGTCACTGCTGTTGCAATAATGGCAGATTGAATTTCTTGCCATAGTATATTGAGCCTCTTTTTAGCAATGTCCAGAAGTTCAAACCTGTTTTTTTTTAATTCAGTTGCATATTTGGAAGGGATTTTGGTGATGATAAACTTCTCTGTTGGATCTGCCATTTTAATATTACATAATTTGACTGATCTGAACTGCAGTTGGCACTCAACTAAGTCTTGACAACTGAGGATTGAACCAGACCATTGACAGTTACATAAGACATAGTTGATCTGATTATGATAGGTTATTTGGTGATTCCAAATTTATAAATGACAATTGTGCTGTTTGAATTGGGTATTCATAATATAAAAATGATTCTCATGACAAAATTGAACCAAATGATCACCTGCATCATTCCTCTGTCAAAATCCAAACCTGCCAGTGATGCCTGTTGCTGCTTGACTGCCAGCTTCTGCACTGAAACCATCCTGTACATAAATACTGTAATATCTTTTTTGGGCACTTGCACTGGAGGGTTATTTTTTATGCTGGCATAGAAATCCTCTATTTCAAGCTCCATTGCATCGGTCATTGGGGCATAGATTTTGACAACTGTGATTCTGAGGGGCTTGGATGGTCATAATGCAATCATTAACCATCAAGGAGCTTTCCAATGCTTGGGCAAATTTCTTGCTTGCAATAAATCCATTTGTTTTCCTGGTTTCATGTCCTGAGTAAAAACAGATAATACCCTGGTTCATTGCTCAGACATTCCATATTCCATATGAGAGCCAACACCAATGTGTTTTCAATTGCCACAAGCAGGTCATTAGTGCCTTGACTCTGTGTGTGTGTGAGAGGGGAGGAGAGGAGGGGGGAAGGGAGAAGGAGAGATGAAGCTGGTAAAGTAAAAAGGATGTGGAAAGTAAAGGCCAAGGTGGTGTCAGTGATGGTAGGAGAACCCAGAGCTGTGATTCCTAAGCTGGGAGAGTGGCTCCATTAAATTCCAGAGATAATAACAAAGCTCTCTGTCAAAAAGAGCGCAGGAACAATTTTCTATTGCATAGAAAATGATATTGCTTAGATCAGGGTACCCCATCCACCAGGCTCTGGCCCACTACTGGGCTGTGGCTTATCTGTAACCAGGCTGTGCAAGTGGTGGGCTGGCATGTATGAACATGCTAGGAGCTCTACTTGTGTGAATGTCATGCTGGCGTACATGCACACGCAAGCACAGCTCCACTTGCATGCATCCCAGCCCACTGCTTGTGCAGCTTGGTTCCCCTCTCTCCCACAGCTGGGCCAGTTGGGTACTACCAGCTTAGACCTCTAGGCCTCTGGTGAAGACCCAACATTAAAAAGATCCTTGGGTGTGAGAAGAAATTTTGTTTCTTATGTGTACATAGAGAAAGTGCATACAGGGATAGGATTCTACCGGTTCTGTCTGGCTCTGTAGAACTGGTAGTGCTGAAGAGCAGCAGACATAGAACCAGTTCTATGTCTGCTGCTGCTTTGCCCCACCCACCTTCCCGTGCTGTTACCTGACCTTTATTTCCTGCTTTTTCAACCTCAGCTGCTTTGTGCAGCACAGCTGCAGTTGAAAAAGCTGGGAAAAAGTGCTTTTCAACTGCTGCGCACCCGCGTGCAACGCTGCTCAGCTGTCCAGGCAGCAAGCTGATGACATTTCTCATGCGCACACAGCAAAATGTATATCACCAAACCGGTAGTTACACTGGTCAGATCCCACCCCTGAGTGTATAGATACATTTACGCTCACTCACCCATCCATACATGTCACTATATATAAAACAGTATTACCAGAAAATTAGCACAATTTGCAGTTTTTGTGAGTAATTTTCTGCTTTCCTTGAAGCCATTTGACGAGTATAAGAATATAAGAATGTTCTGGACTTCCGGTTTGAGCTTCTTTGGCGATGGACCAAAATCCGCGATCATGCGCAGTTTTGATTCGTGCTTGCCGCCAGAGCTCCCCGAGCTGGCTGGATTCAGGGCTAAGCCATCCCATAGAGGTGGTGAAGATGGAGGAGACTGCCAGCAGGGTCGAGGAGAGTCACATCTCTCCTCCCCAGCTGGCCATTACTCCCTTTCAAGGCAGTTGCAGTGGTGGTCAGAAATGGCCACCTCAAAGAAGAACTCAACCGGAAAAGAATGTGCAGGAGGAAGATAAGAAGAGAAAAGTTTTGGTTGACCTGGTTGAATTGAAAAAGCAACAATGTAAGGTACCCTGGAATTTGAACTATAAAAAATAACATTGTTCCCAAAGAAGATTTTGAAGCAGCGAAGGAGAGAGGGAAGGGAAAGGATTTGGCTTTTTTTCTTCTTCTCTTCCTTATACTGACAGTTAAGAGATTTAAGTAAGAAATTGACAAAAATCCACTTTGACATCAATAGGCATTTAAGTTGAAAATAAAATGTCAAAGCGATAATAAAGATTTTTGGATACTCAAAAACCTTTAAAAGCAGGAAAGGAGAGAAAAGGAAAGAACAAAAGGGCAGGATCTGGAAAAATGGAGAAGACTGCCTGGAACTAAAAGGAACTTACAGTGAAACTTTAACAAGATTCCTAAAAGATACATTCTAACTGAAACTTTGTAACAAAATAATAGAACCCCAGGAAGAGAAAGTGGAAAAAAGAAGCAAGAAGAAACAGCTTTGGATTATTTGGATTACTTGGTGATTTTTGGATTTTTGGCTATTGGATTTAAATGATTAAAATCAATTGGGTGGTTGTTTAAAAGTGTTTAAAATGGCATTATTTTTGGAAGAACTGAAAATGGAACTTAAAAAACAGAAAGAAGATGTACCAAGCAGAATTCAATTGGAAGTTATGTACTATATTGAATGTTATAATTCTAAAGGCATAAATTGAAGTTTAAATAAGAGTTGAATGGATAAAATTAAAATATATAAATGTGTCATACTCCAATTAGTAACTACAGGGGAAAATTTGTTTAATAAGAAAAGATAATATGAAATTGAAACAGGATAGACAAAAGTATAAATATAATGATTAGAAAGAGATTGAAACTTAGAAAAATATATATAATTGAATTTAGATATTAGACAATTAAAAATAAAGCTGAGAAGACCAAGGGTGGGGGAAAATTATGGAGAAAATGTTAAAATAGTAATAAGATGTGAAATAGAACACAAAGATGAATATGAAATTGAGTTTGTGTCTGTATGGAGAAGTGATAACCTGGGATCATGCTATTCTCAAAAAAATATGTTTTATTTGTATTATGTTTTTGTGAAAACCCAAATAAAATTTATATTAAAAAAAGAAAAGAAAATAAGAGTGTTCTTTAGAAAGAACATTCTGCAAACAGTAAAGGTCTGCTCCTGGAATCTGTTCTATGATTTTGGAACTATAAAGTATATTATGAATGAATGAATGAATGAATTAATTAATTAATTCTTTATTGGCCAAGTGTGATTCGACACACAAGGAATTTGTCTGGATGCATATGCTCTCAGTGTACATAAAAAGAAAAGATACATTTGTCAAGAATCATAAGGTACAACACTTAATATTGTCATCGGGTACAAATAAGCAATCAAATCATACTAGGAAACAGTCAATATAAATTGTAAGGATACAAGCAACAAACTTACAGTCCTATATCCTAGTATAAGATATTTTTCTATTTCCAAATCAAAGTGCATACAGGTATAAAATGTCTGAGAATTTGCTTGTTTAACTTGGGGCTTTAAAAATGCTCTGAAATCCATTAAAATTAATTGCCCCAAAATCAATTCTATAAAGGCCTTTGGAAAATAGGAGGAAGAATCAAAAACTAGACAATCTTCATGCAAAAGATATCTCAGTCCACAGAAGGAAATGGGGTATGAGAGGCATTTGGGAAGTAAATCACTTTAGTTCTCTGGAAAGTAAAAGGAAGAAATGCTTTCAGACTTCCAAGACTTATAACTTTGCAATAAAGATAGCAGTAGCAATAGTACTTAGACTTTATATCACTTCATAGTGTTTTTATAGCAAGGGTCCCCAACCCCAGGCCATGATCCATTTGGAATCAGACCATAAAAGCAGCAGGCAAGTGTGTGAGCATGCACAGCTCTACTTGCATGAGCATGCTTGCCTGCTGCAGTTTGCAGAGTCAGCATATTGCCCCCAACAATCTGGGTCCTCATTTTACTGATGTCAGAAGGATGGAAAGCTGAGTCAATTTTGAGCTGGTCAGGATCAAAATCCTGGTAGTGAATTAGCCCGCAATAATGCACTCAAACCACTGTGCCACCATGGCTCTAGAATGATAAGATAGTATTAATACTCATGATTTGTGCTACCTCAAAGGGCAGACAGAATCTGGCTTTTTCTTAGAGACAACATGATTTAATCTCCATTATTATTTTAAATCAGTTTCATTTCTCCCTTCCCCACCTCGCCTCCACACACTCTGAAGATTACAAAAATAATAATTGGGAAGTGTATGTAGTCTCTGGGCTAGGAATTTTTTGCTCTTCAGAAATATTTGGAAGCAAAGAGAATTAAACGCTGCAAAATTATAAAGTTGCATAGCTATAGTTCCTATAACAATAAGAAAGATAGCAGTAACTATGGGGATGGAAAGCAATGACCACTGGAAAAGCTAGCTAATGCAATGTGCAAAATTGTCCTTTGGCTTAGCAAAGATATCAACAAAGTTTGCTTACTTGAGAATGAACGAAACACATAGAGCAGTGATGGTGAACCTTTTTGTTGTGGTGTGCCGAAAGCGCTTGTGTGCTGGCACCCTCAATGCAATGTGCCCTGCCCCTCCCTGTGCATGCATGTGCAACACCCGTGCCCCACCCCCTTATCTGCAGTGCACATGTGCACACCTCCCAGCTGATTTTCGGCCCGTTGGAGACCATTTCGCCCTCCTGGAGGCTCAAGAGAAGCCTCTGCAGCCTCCGGAGGCCGAAAAACGGTCCTTCTGGAAATATTGGAAGTGCCCGTTTTCAGCCTCTGGACTGCATCTGGAGCCCAGGGAAGGCCATTTTCACCCTCCCAGAGGCTTGAGGGAAAACAGGCTTGGGTCTGTTTAGGCACTTCCAGTATTCCCGGAAGGCCTGTTTTTCGGTCTCCCAAGGCTGCAGAGGTTTCCCTTGAGCCTCCAGGAGGGTGAAAATTGTTAAGTATAGTCGGTGGGTCCCATAGAGAGATGAGGCTCGTGGTAGTGAACAACAGCTCTTTATTTAGAAAGCAGATTCTGAGACGGCAACCCTAGCCGCGGCAGCTCTTTTTATAGAGCTGGCCGCAGCTAGGCAGCCTATGACAGCCTTTTGAGCTTGCCGCGCTTGGTTTTACCCAATCGTGGCAAACCACATGCGAACCAATCAGGATTGCTTTATATCGTCCAATCACGGCCCGGCTCTTCCGGACCAATAGGAATGAAGGCCTACAAGCCTGCTAGTATGGAACACCCCTCCCCTCTTGGTTCCATCCAAGGGGCGGAATAACATAGTCACGCAAGTAGGTGGGTCTTCGAACCTGCCTACTTGACTTGCGCGGTTCACAATGTCTTTGGTCGTCGTTGGGTTCGGACGGGCTCCGCGTCGCTCTCAAGCTCCTCGATGGAACCGCCTGGAAGGGTGAGCCGGGCCTATAGCTGCGACTCCCACCTGGTGATTCCGGGTCGGTTGAGTCGTTCGCTCTGCTGCTCCCGCCTGGGTTCTCTGGGCTGGTAGAGCTTGTCCGGCTGCTGTTTCCAGGCGAAGTACCTGTCTGCCACGAATCCCTGCTGGCTGGTAAGTATTGTTGGTTCAATGTTTGGTCTTTATTTGATGTATGTGGGGGTTGTTCTGCTTGCACAGGTGCCAGTTCTTTTTCAGAGTTTGAGGCCCCCCCCCTCTGATTTCTTGGTTAGAGTCTATGAGGGGAAAGGTGGCCAGCCTAGATCTTAGCTGGTCAATATGTTGTTTCCACGACCTACCATCGGTGGTCTCGAGCCAGTAGGAACGAGGGCCTGTGATTTAGGTAATTTTAGCAGGGAGCCAAAGTGGGTCCCCCGTAAAGTTTTTGGCAAAAACAGTGTCTGCTACTTTGAAGGTGCGGTGCTTGCTGCCGGAGCCCAGGGGTCTTTCCGGGGTGTAAGCAGGGTGCAGGCTGTCCAGGGGTGACCGGAGTCTTCTGCCCATTAGCAATTCTGCTGGGCTTTTGTTGGTAGTGGTGTTCAGTGTGATGTGTTGGATTAGAAGCATTTTGGTGACTTTCTCATGGATGTTGCCATGTTCCATTTTTTGAAGAGTTTTTTTTGTAAATTGAACCATGCGTTCAGCTCTGCCATTCGCTGCTGGGTGAGCCGGCAATGTCAATGCGTGCCAGATGCCGCGGTCTGCCAAGTATTGTTCAAAAGCCAAGGCGGTAAACTGTGGGCCATTGTCAGATACTATCACATCTGGCAGACCATGCGTGGCGAAAAGTCTATTTAATTTCTTGATGACAGCTTCTGTGGTGGTTGTCTTCATTCTGCTCACCTTGAGCCAATTCGAGTAAGCGTCAACAGTGATTATGAAGGTATGCCCCTTGGTCGGCCCTGCAAAGTCAATATGGATGCGCGACCAAGGGCCTCTGGGTGTCTCCCATTCTAATGGTGGGGCTTTTGGGGGAGCCGAGCGAGTCTCTTGGCATCTGTTACAAGCGGCGACCCAGGTTTCAATTTGCTTGTCCATGCCTGGCCACCAAGCATAGCTCCTGGCCAGGGCTTTCATACGTACAATGCCAGGGTGCCCGTCATGCAGCAAGTCTAAAACTTTTTCTGTAGTGTCTCGGTATTACCACCCGGTCTCCCCACAACACGCAACCCCTTTGTGAAAAGAGTTCAGTTTGCCGGTTTTTAAACGGTTTAAAAAGTTCGTTTT
Source organism: Notechis scutatus (assembly GCF_049901735.1). NCBI lineage: Eukaryota > Metazoa > Chordata > Lepidosauria > Squamata > Elapidae > Notechis > Notechis scutatus. The sequence goes on along the minus strand of NC_142009.1, from coordinate 262,435,332 downwards.
GCTCGTTTTCTGGCCATCCCCTCTCCACCCAGCTGAGAACTCGCGCCAAGCGTTTGTCCTTTCTGGTTCCGTGGGCAATGTCTTGCGCGGTTAATGGTGGCATGGGTACTGTTTCAATTTGCAAAATTGGTAATGTGGGTGCTGGGTCATCTTGCAAATCTGGCAAAGGGGAGCGGCTTAAGGCATCAGCGTGCGAAATAGTCTTGCCTGGGCGATGTATTAATTTGTAATTATAAGCGGCAAGAAATTCGGACCATCGTGTCATTCTAGGAGACAGGATGTGTGGAGTGGATTTGTTACCCACCAATATGCCAAGTAGGGGCTTATGGTCTGTAATAATGGAAAATGTCCTACCATAAATGTAATCGTGGAATCTCTTTACTGCTGAAACGATGGCGAGGGCTTCTTTGTCCAGCTGGCTGTAGTTCCTCTCCGGCTTGGACAGGGTTCTGGAGAAAAATGCAATGGGAGCCTCTGTTCCATTTGGCAAAATGTGGCTTAAGATTGCGCCAACACCGAAGGGTGATGCGTCGCAAGTCACAGTCAGTGGTAGGGTTTTGTTATATTGAATGAGGACTGCATCTGAAGTTAAAAGATTTTTTATTTGTTGGAAAGCGTGTTCCTCTCGCCGTCCCCATATCCAGGAAGCCTTTTATCGAGGAGTCTGTGCAAGGGTTCAGCGACAGTTGCTTTCTGGGGTAGGAAAATATTATAGAAATTAATGAGTCCAAGGAAAGCTTGGAGGTCCGTTTTGTTTTTGGTCTTTGATGGCTTTTAGTTTTTGTTGGTAGGGTGGATTCCTTGTTTGTCAAGGAGGTATCCGAGAATTCCACCCTTCGGTACATAACTGACACTTCTCTTTTTTTTACTTTGAGGCGGAGTCTTTAAATTTTTGAAGGACTGCCCTGAGTCGTTTTCCAATTGTTTCTTATTGGGGCTGCTACTAAAACATCGTCGAAATAGGGAACGACTCCTTTAATTCCATGCAGCAGTCTTTCCATTAGGCTCTGGAAAAACCCCGGTGCGACGCTGACTCCAAATTGGAGTCGGTTGCATTTAAATGCCCCTCAATGTGTCACGATAGTTTGAGCTTCAGCGGTTTCAGCATCAACCAGCAGCTGTTGATAGGCTTGTGCCAGGTCGAGCTTTGCAAAGATTCTGCCACCCCCAGTGAGTGCAGGAGTTGCTGGACTACTGGCACGGGGTAGGCACTCTGCTGCAAAGCGTGGTTGAGGGTGGCCTTGTAGTCCCCACAAATTCTCAGGGAGCCATCTGGTTTGATGGGGGTGACAATTGGTGTTTCCCATTGGGCATGGTCGATAGGTTCTAATCGCGCCTTGCGCAATGAGCTTATTTAATTGCTCATCTATTTTCGGCTTGAGTGCAAATGGCACTCGGCACGGTTTGAGGCAGATAGGAGCGATGTCAGGGCTAAGATTAAAGGAGATCGGGGACCCCTTGTACTTTCCTACGGTGTCATCGAAGACCTCCTGGAAGTCCCGCACGAGTGTCGCTTCCCAATCTTCATCATCTATGTGGTTGATGCCTGCCATCTCGATGCCCAGCTGTGTGAACCATTGCAAGCCGTAGGCTGGGGCAGTCCTTATCGACGATTGTGAGTGGTAGGATGTTGGTACGGTTTTTGAATGAAATCTTGAAGTGTCCTGTACCTGCAACCGGGATGCGGTTTCCTTGATAGTCCCAAAAATCAGTTTCTGGTCTCTTAGGTCTTGCGGCGTATGGTGGGTATCAGGCATTTTATGGTCCGCCAGAGACCATAGAGAGGTAGGAGCCAGACTCCACTTCCATGATGCATGGTTGGTTTTCAATGGCGACCTCAATACGTATCTTTCGTGCGTCAATTGATGAAGTGTTGCCAATGATGACCGTTTGGTGCGTTTCTTCACTTCTTGGTACATCGCTGAACTTCTTGGTTCGACTATCTCGGCTCCATCTGCTGTCAGTCGGGCGGTCCTGGTTTTTGGTGGGGTTGCCATCTAGTCTTCTCGGGCTGCTTCCTTGATGCCGGGGGCTGAAATTTCTTTTGTTGCGGCATACTTTGGCAATATGCCCTCGCTTCTTGCAGAAACGGCAAACGGCATCCAGGAATTTATATTCGGAATGCGGGTGATTTCCTCCGCAGCCGGCGCATTGGTATCCCGACTTACGACCGCGCGGTCTCGCCGCTCGCGTTCCAATTGAAGTCTGTGAATTTCTTCCTCTTCACTGTCTGAAGGGGATTCGATGTTGCCATGGTGGGTGGAGATCACGACTTTTTCTGGTGTGGTAGTCGTCTCGCTGGTTGATTGGCGGTCGGTTCCATTTGAACGCCGCATTCGTGCCGCTGACTTACGGGTAGCTTCAGCTGCGGTGGCTTCGGCTATGGCGTCGGTGAGGGAGATGTCACCCTTGGCCATTAATCTGCTTTGAAGTGTTGGGTCTTTCAGGCCGAGGACGACCCGGTCTCGCATGACCTTGTCCAGGTTGGCAAGTCCGCACAACCCTCCAAGGTCCCTCAGGTCGGCTACGAACTCACCGATGCTCTCACCCTCGCGCTGATCTCGCTGATAGAAATCATGCCTTCGGATGAGCGTTGGCACAGCCGGACGTAGTGGTTTCAGAGGATGGGAGCTAGGGTGTCCCAATCCATTGTCTTGAGATCTGCGGGTTTCGCTAGTGTCTTGGCCATTTTGAAAATGGCGGGTCCGCAGTGCGTAAAAAAGACCGCTCGCTTCTTGCTGCCGGTAGCGTCTTTTAAGTTGTTAGATTCCAAAAACATTTGAAAGCTATCAATGTAGGACTCCCAGTCCTCGCTGGCTGGGTTGAATGGCGCGGGTGGCATGGTGCTGCTGGCCATTTCGCTAGTCGTCTCTGTGCTGTTTGCCACGTGCTAATCAGCCTAGTTGTCTCAGAATCCCATCCTCGTCGCCAGTGTTAAGTATGGTCGGTGGGTCCCATAGAGAGACGAGGCTCAAGTAGTGAACAACAGCTCTTTATTTAAGAAGCAGATTCTGAGACGGCAACCCTAGCCGCGGCAGCTCTTTTTATAGAGCTGGCCGCGGCTAGGCAGCCTATGACAGCCTTTTGAGCTTGCCGCGCTTGGTTTTACCCAATCATGGCAAACCACATGTGAACCAATCAGGATTGCTTTATATCGTCCAATCACGGCCCGGCTCTTCCGGACCAATAGGAATGCAGGCCTACAAGCCTGTTAGTATGGAACAAAAATGGCCTCCTCCAAGCTCCAGAGGCCCTTTGGAGGATGAAAATGTGCACTTCCGGTATTTCTAGAAGGCCCATTTTTCAGCCCCCAAGCCTGCCGACGCTTCCCTCAAGCCTCTGGGAGGGTGAAAATGGCCTCAAATGGGCTGAAAATCAGCTGGGAGGTGCGCATATGCACAGTTCAGGTAAGTTTGGCTGGGCTCACGTGCCCGCACAAATGGCTCTGTGTGCCACCTGTGGCACCATAGGTTCACCATCACAGACATAGAGTTACATCTTGAAAGCAGGTAGAAGTCCTCTGAATATCCTTCTTGTGGAATTGTCCTCCCACTGTTCCTTTTGCCTAGAGCAGGGCTGTCAAACTCACATCATCACAGCATCGTCATGTAACATATCACAACTTTTTTCTCCTTTGCTAAACCGGGCATGGGCGTGGCCAGCAAGTTTGACAACCCTGGCCTACAGCTTCTTCATTTTAGCCTACTGAATGCAAGTGAACAGACTTTTTGCAGACCAACTTTGTTTTTATCCAAAGATCTACAGGAGTCATGTCAGATGATATAGAAACATGCTTCCAGAAATGATTACAAAAATGTCCCTTGTTTCAGTTTTTGTTATGTTTGAAGAGTGAAAAGGATAGTTTTATTTTAAAGATAAACTGTGATTAACCATTACCTTATTTTAACTTATTTTAACAATGACCTCAACATTGCATTACATGAATCCAGCCATTTTGCTGCAAAAATTTTAATGTTTTGGGAGATGAATTGTACCTTTCCACTTTTCAGAATTCATGTCCTCAATTTATTCATATTTTAATAGGGTTCAAAAACAAATGTGTGATGCCCCAAATCAGTTATTTTGCTCACAATGCTGTTATCACATCTCAGGATATCCCGGGAATTGCAGATAGGATGGGAAGAAGCCTATAGGCTATGAGTTTCTATATCTGATAATTAATAATTAATAAATACCTTCCCAGGTATTTATAGTCTGTTTGGGGAAATTATCTTATAGTAACTGTAGCAGCTATAGATCATGGCAAGACCTACAAAGTGAGCATCCTTGCAACCCCTGATTGACAAAGATTTTCAAACTTGTCTTTCATTTAGCAATAGCATTTAGACATATATCTCTTCACAGTGCTTTACAGCCCACAGAGTGGTCCACAGAGTCAGCACATTACCCACAACAATCTGGCTCGTCACTTTACTGGCCTCGAAAGAATGGAAGGCTGACTCAACCTTGAGTCAGTGAGAATCAAACTGCCGAACTGCAGGCAGTCGGCAGTCAGCCTAATTAGCCTGCAATACTGTGTTATAACCACTGCACCATCACAGGTCATTTATGGATAGGTTCAACCACTGTAAAGCTCACCTTATCAACATCCACAGATATTGAAAGGTAATAGCAGGAGGTTGATCTTCTTTCTATTGCTATGCCATGACTTTTTTGGTACAGTAATAACTCTGTCTGCAATAGTTAGCTCATGTATTAGACAAAGGCAGAGCAAAAATATACCTAAAACAATAAAAACAGCAAAAATGGGCCACCACTGACATTTGATGGTGTCAAGGGACCAGCAATATAATATAGGTACCAAAGAAAAGGATCTTTATAGAAAGTTATCAGAAAAAGGAGGGGGAAAGGGTGCTGAACAGTATAGTGATTAATTCTCTTCTGTGCCATTAATACCACATGAAGAACCCTCAAGGACACCAAGAATAATAGAAAAAGCAATTAATTTGAGCTTTATTCCCATTACATTCCCATAATTACATTCAGAAGATGAAACGTATTTATACAAGGGTCAAATGATTTTATCTGAGTTACAGTGGTCTCCTGGTTCTTTACCACTGAAACTATTTGTTTCATTTTGAGATTGAGTGGGTGGGTAGAAAGCAAAACTAACCATTTCAAAACACTAACAAGACATATTTTTTAAAAAAAAAAAAGAGGAGGGGGGGGGGAGAAATTACCTGCACACGAACAAAGGGCCTGTACATTTCAAAGGGCCCACATGCAAATGTTTCATTTCTGAAGCCCTGAATTTCATTAGCATCCATTACATTCATAACAGAAGAAAAAGAAAGGTAAAATACATCTGGATGAGAGAGAGAGGGGGGAAAAAAGTGTGAAATGTTATTAATTCAAAAGATCATACATTTCTTGCTCCGAGTATCAGGGTATACTTTAAAATGTAAAAGGTGGGGATAAACTATTAAACTATTAAAAAGTAAAATTTCAACTGAAGGAATAGGACTTGCAAATGGAAGGCTTGATATAAATGGAAAAAAAATTACTGAAGGAACATTACCACCTCACCATGATGAGCAGAAATGAATCAGAATGGGTGAATTAATCTTATCTGTCATTAAGTCTTAGTAAAAGCTGAAATAACTTTATCCTTGCAGTGCAGTTAAAGATAGAAAATAGCTCAGAACAACAGGGACCACCAATCCATTGCAAATAATACTGAAGACCTACCTGATGTCAGATTTGAAAAGGACTTACGTCTTTTCAAGGCTACCCATATAGGAGAGTTAATAATAATAATCATTCAATAAATGCACAATAACGCAAATAACTCATTATTTCCTTACTGTCTGTCTGTCTATCTGTCTGTCTTTCTAGAGCTGCTAAACCTAAGAATAAATTTGATTAAAAAGTCCTTCTCAATATTTTTTTTGTAATAAGATAGTATAATAGTGTATTGATGGGCTATGAAAAAAAAAAAACAGGGGGGGGTTGCCCTGCCTGGTGTGGGGGGTGGGGCGGTCTGCTTGTGGTGTTTGTTGGGTTTAGGTTGGGGGGGGTTTGGGGGTGGGTGGAGTTGTATACCGTAAGGGGGGAGGGGGGGGGGGGGGGGGGTTGGGGGGTTTTGGTTTGGTTTGTTGGGGATAAATTTGTAGTCCTTCTCAATATATAATCCCTATATATTTTTGCTGGGTTTCCCACTCTTCTTCACAATAAATGTTCTGCTTTGCTGAATAACTACAGTTTTTCCTAAATATCAAATTCATTAGAAAGTCCTCATCACAATACTGAACAGCAGATCCTAGGATATTCTAGAAAAATACAATATCTATAAAATGATTCCATCTCTAATGTATAGTGTACATAGTGAGAAGTTGTAAACTGATTCTGGTGAAGCTTGCAATGAACTATTTGATCTTTCAAGTATATTGATAGCTGGAGAATTTGAGTTTTTTTATTTCTGATCTGACTTATTCCATATCAAACTTCCATCAAAATATAAAGTTGGAAATAGGTTTAGAAATTAATTTTAGAGAATATACATTTAGGCTACATTTATTTATGAAACCATGTTGGTATGAATCACATTGCTAAAATGCCTACTTTGTGTGGATTAAATCATTTATACTTGTATAAATACATCTTTCATCCTATAATGGGGATTTTTCAAAATTAACTGCAGAAAAAATATTCTCACTAAAGAAATAGGAGTTGTTTAAAGAAGTCTTATCCTGTAAATAGATGAATAAAACTACAAATTTTTATGTCTTTTTTAATTTTAGGGATTGATTTTTTAATTTCCTTTAATGTGTTTTCTTTGATATTGATTGCATTCTGACAAGTTCAACAAAGAACAACATGTTCTCAAACTGTTGTCACAACTCAATCAAAATATATGATACCAAGTTTGCTTTTACAATTATTTTAGTGTAAATATAATTTTCTATGCATATTAAATATCAAAGAAAAATATATGTTATTGATCAAAAGTCAAATGCTTGGCAGCCTTGAAATTTTGCATTAACCCTGCTAGATTATCATTATATCTTTAAAGATTAAATTAATGTTTCATACTGAAAGACAACAGCTGTTTGCAGTGCCTCACAGTGTAAACATGATTAGTTTAAGACAGTGAATGAATGACTGATCGAATACAAGAAAGAAAGAACAGATTGTTTTTAGTAAATTAATCCATAAGAAGCAATTTGGCAAAAGTTGAGTTTCTAGCAATGAAAGAATGTCATGGTGTTGATATGATGTAACTGTTGACACAAGCAAGAGTTACAACATTAAGAAGAAGAAGAGTAAATGCTCAAATATGTGCAATTTTGAGAAAACAAATATATTGGGTATTGAATAATTACAAACATGATCCCAGAGAAGCCTCCAACAATGATTTTTAAATTTTAAGGATTGCAAACAGAATAAGTTCTGATCCTATTATTCCAGACTTCTCAAGGCTTTGTGATAGAAGGACAACTTGATTTGTCATATGCACACATAAGCAATACAGCCTTGAGCATTTTGGGCTTAGACTGACCTTGTTAAAAATTTGGCTATTAATTTCTAAAACACTTACAATTTCCAAATAATGTTCCATAGTCAGACCCTTATTTAGTTGTTGTTTTTTTTATGCTACAACTTGTACTATGCAATGTATCAAACGCCAAACTGGCATTTTAAGGAAAAAACATTTTACATAATCACTGTGCCAGTGATGAACAGTACAAATTAATACATATCTTATGTGCTAGAAATATGAATGGTGATATAAGCATACACCACTGAAAGGCAGAAGAGATTGTATTATTCAGCTTTCTTCTAATATGGACATCAATTTTTGGTGGTCAAAGATTGGCAAATATCAAATAACAAATAAAAAACAAATATTAAAGATATTGTCATCTGCAGGAGAATATTGATCCATCTTACAAATAACTCTGAGAAATGACTCTTTTTTTTTCTAAAAGCAACATTATCATACAAATGCTAAGCCACCTAGAGATAGAAATAAACAAAACTATAAATAAGCTTTAACATGGTATCTAAATTATATACACATATTCAAAGAAATATGTATAACCAGCACCAAATTAAAAATAATACAAGTTGTCCTTTGAATTTTAATTTCTAATGAAATAATCCTATTAACAATTACAAAGGCAGAGGATTAAAATTTATTGTAATTTAATACATTCAAAAGGAAATCTTGTACAACAGATGCACCCAAAATTCTATTTGAACCACATGAAAAGCTTTTTCCACATTTAATAATGCCAACATTACTATTCATCTGCATCAATTTGCAAGGTTACTGTAACAATCAAGAGTTTCATCTGAAACTTGACACCCTTTCATGACACTACTAGACTGTTCAGGATGAATTATTTCTGGTAATATCTTCTCAATTTTCTAGCTAATGCAGCTGTTAAAAGGTTAGCACCAACATTTACAATAAGCAAGAGTACTGGGAGATAACTTGATACATTTACCATCCTTCAAAATGTCAGTGATATAAGCTTCATATTTTAATCCAGTTTGATAGTTGGACCCACTTTGCTTCTGGGTCCAAATCAGTATGCCAATTTAAAACTTCTTGGCTTCAAGCTGGGTTATGGGAAGGATTGCCACTCTCTCTGCCAATCCCAACAGATCTGGTAGACAAGGCATGTGATGCCATTTACTAGGGAAATACAATTGGTGATTCTCAGAAGGTGGGCCTTATGGAATCTTCTCATTCTAAGTTAAGCTCCTGAAGTGAAGTTAGTTGTATCCCTGTCAATATTTGGAAAGTCTATTAACCTGGCTACATCGTTTGGGTCCCAAGGGATCTGTAAGATCCTAAGATTTTGAGGGTCCCAAGGGATCTGTAAAATTCTAAGATGGCTCCATTATTGGATTTAACATTCAATCTTTCTTAAGCCTTGTGGGATTTTTTCATTTTATACTTTCAACTTATACAACTTTAGTTGTATCCCTGTTAATATTTGGAAAGTCTATTAACCTGGCTACATCATTTGGGTCCCAAGGGATCTGTAAGATCCTAAGAGTTTGAGGGTCCCAAGGGATCTGTAAAATTCTAAGATGGCTCCATTATTGGATTTAACATTCAAGCTTTCTTAAGCCTTGTGGGATTTTTTTCATTTTATACTTTCAACAATTATTTTTATATATATATTGTTTTAATTAATTGTATGATGCTAATAGTATTTTTTGTGAGATAGGCAACCATATAATTTTAATAAATAAGTAAGTAGGTAAGTAAGTATGAAGAAGCTGGTAGGATTTCAGTTTCATAAGATTCTGACATATCTCCAGTAGTACTTCTATTGTTATTCCATTAGCACTAGGTGCCATTATATCAGTCATCCATAGATTTCCTTTTAAGGGTGCAGCCAACTGAAATTGTACACCTGAAATTTAATGAAGATTTATTTCATCTTAAAAAGCATTTGCAATCTCACTTTTTATTAGTGAAATGCCTATATTTTTGATTTTAATCTAATTTATCTTCTTGTTGTGAGCCACCTAGAGTAATTGATAATTGAAAAACAAATAAGTTTAATAAATTAGACAAACACAACACAGCGATTGATACACACACAGACAGATATTATATATATATATATATATAAGAAAACCCAAGTGAGTGGTATATGTTCTTCAATCTCAGTAAAATACATTGCAATAGGTACAATAGGTACGCTACTGACAAGGTCCCCAACTATAGGCTGTGGATCAGTACAGGCCTGTACAAGTAGTGGGCGAGCATCAAAACTTCAATTGTGCATGCATAGGATTAAGTTGCATGAGCAAAACCATCCCACTTCCCCCTGCTGCTTCCTCCATTGCTGCCACCAGTCTGTGAAGCTGGAAAGGTTTGAGATTGCTGTCCTATGGGATCAATAAAAATAAATGCTTGTATGTTGAGATGAAGTAGTCTCCATATATCATTCAATTTAATATCTGTAAGAATAGAATAGAGCAGTGTAGAGTAGAGTAGAATAAAGTAGAGTAGAGTAGAGTAGAGTACAGTAGAGTACAGTAGAGTAGAGCAGAGTAAGGTAAAGGTTCCCCTTGCACATAAATGCTAATCATTTCTGGCTCTAGGGGGCAATGCTCATCTCCGTTACAAAGCCGAAGAACCAGCGCTGTCCAAAGAAGTCTCTGTGGTCATGTGGCCAGCATGACTAAATGCCAAAGGTGCCTTCCCCCACCAAAGTGGTCTCTATTTTTCTGCTTGCATTTTTTACATTTTTTCAAACTGCAAGGTTGGCAGAAGCTAGGACAAGTAATGGGAGCTCACTCCATCATGCAGTGCTAGGGATTCGAACCGCCAAACTGCTGACCTTTCTGATCGACAATGTCATACCCCTGCCGGAATCTGATTATATATGTACTTTGCTCAGGCTCAGCATCTTAGCCACTGAGCCACTTCATCCCTAGAGTAGAGTAGAGTAGAGTAGAGTAGAGTAGAGTAGAGTAGAATAGAATAGAATAGAATAGAATAGAATAGAATAGAATAGAATAGAATAGAATAGAATAGAAATATGACACAAAGAAACATCAGTCTAGTTTGAATGTGTACATATACACAGCAGGGAGGGGGAGAATACTGCGAATTTACAAGACGGATGGCATAAGGATCAAAGCTGTCACAGAATCTAGTAGTCCTGCTATAGATACTTCAAAACCTCCTCTCAAAGGGAAGCAGCCAAAACAGAGCATGAAGTGGGTGTGTGAGGTCTCTAACAATACTTCAAGCTCTAAGCCCATAGTGCTTATAAGCAGTATCCTGACTGTTAAGTTTGAGGCATGGGTTTAATGAACGGAGACCAGACTGTATTCACTTTATTCACAAGCATAACAGAGACAAAAAAAAACCCGGCTAGCAGTCACTCTTTTATAGAGTAAGCTGCTATCCGGATAACCAATGGATAGCGTTATAGCGTTTGAATCTTGGCGCGGCCCGCCAACAGCCAATCAGATTGCTCGAAATGAACCAATCATAACTTGCCATTATATGGCCAATAGGAAGTGCAGGATTACGATCCTGCTATGCAAATGAATCTTTATTAAATACATTTCTTTAGTTCACAACACCCCTCCCCCCTGGGTTCCGTTTGACGGCTGTGGTGACGTAATCACGCAGGTATGCAGGTTGTTTTACCTGCCTATTTGATTTTCGCTGTTCCACCGGTTTTTGTTTAAAGTTCGGTTCCGGTGGAACGCAAGGCTCGTCTTCGCACGAGGTTGATTCCGCGGTGCTGTTCTCGATACTATCAGGGTCCCTTAAGTCCACTCCTGGATCGGGCGGACATGTTTCCACTACGGTGTTCCTCTGCGGGGAGGATGCCCCCGATCCCGGACCTTCTTCAGGTGGCGCGAGTATTCGGTTTAGAGACCATCTGTCCTCGATTATGTCGTCATCTATACGGCCTTCGTCCCTCTCGGTATTCCCTCCCCCTTGAGTTTGGAAGTCCGGGGGGTCACGGATATTGGGTTGTAAATGAGATCGAAGTTGATCTATGTGGCGTTTCCATATCTTGCCATCTGTCGTTTTAAGGCGGTAAGATCTAGGGCCAGTGAGGTAGACTACGGTGGCTGGGACCCACAACAGTTCACCGGAAAGGTTTTTGGCATAGACCAAGTCGCCTACCTTGAATTGGCGTACGTTCCGCTGGATCCACAAGGTTTCTCTGGCGAATAAGACGGGTATAATCGGTCGAGGTGGGAGCGAAGCTTCCGCCCCATTAAAAGTTCGGCTGGAGTCTTGTTGGTGACACTGTGGGGGGTAATGTGCTGTAGTAAGAGTATTTTGTTCAATCTAGTGTCGATGTCCCCAGGATCCATTTTTTGTAGTGTGTTTTTAACGAATTGGACCATCCGTTCCACCCTACCGTTCACCACAGGGTGAGCCAGCAAAGTTAAGGCATGGCGGATGCCCCGGTCCGCCATGTATTGTTCGAAGGTGAGGGCCGTGAACTGGGGTCCGTTGTCGGAAACTAGAACGTCCGGGAAACCGTGTGTTGCAAATAATCTATCTAGTTTTTTTAATAACGGAGTCAGTAGTCGTGCTTTTCATCTTGTGGATTTCGAGCCAGTTGGAGTAAGCATCCACGGTTAGAAGAAAGGTGTGTCCTTTAGTGGGTCCCGCGAAATCAATGTGGATGTGGGACCACGGGCCTCGAGGAGTTTCCCATTCGGTGGGAATTGCTCTCGGTGGGGCATTGCTGACCTCTTGGCAGTTTCTACACGTGGTTACCCAGGCTTCAATTTGTTTATCGATGCCTGGCCACCAGGCGTAGCTTCGAGCGAGAGCCTTCATGCGGACGATGCCCGGATGTCGTTCATGCAGGGTTTGCAACACGAGTCGCTGTAGTCTCTCTGGCACGACGACTCTATCTCCCATAGGATGCAGCCCTTCTGGGAAAATAGTTCCGTTTGCCAGTGTTTGAACGGTGCAAAAGTGGCAGGGGTTTCTTCGACTGGCCACCCGCGTTCGACCCAACTGAGAACTCTTGCGAGGATAGAGTCCTGTTTTGTGTCGGCGGCGATATCTCTTGCCGTTAGTGGCGGCGAGTTGAGAGTTTCAATTTGCAGCGTAGTGAGGGTTGGAGCTGGGTTGCTGACGGTTTCCAGAAGTGGGGAACGGCTCAAAGCGTCAGCGTGGGGAATGGCTTTCCCCGGGCGATGCTGCAGTACGTAGTTGTAGGCTGCTAGGAATTCTGACCAGCGAGTCATTCTAGGCGGCAATATATGCAGCGTTGGTTTATCACCTGCTAAAATGCCAAGTAAAGGCTTGTGGTTGGTAACTAGAGTAAAGGGCCGCCTGTAAACATATTCGTGAAATCGCTTCACGGCCGATACAATAGCAAGAGCCTCTTTGTCAAGTTGGCTATAGTTTCGTTCAGCCTTTGATAATGTGCGGGAAAAGTACGCAATGGGAGCCTCATTCCCGTTTGGTAACACGTGGCTCAAAATGGCTCCAACCCCAAATGGTGACGCGTCGGACATAATATTTAATGGCAAAGTCTCGTTGTACTGCATTAGCACAGCGTTGGAGGTTAATAAGTCTTTCACCTTTCTGAAAGAGCGCTCCTCTTTGTGACCCCAAACCCAAATAGCTTTCTTGTCGAGAAGTCGATGTAAGGGTTCGGCTACTGTTGCCTTGTGAGGCAAGAAGATGTTGTAAAAATTAATGAGTCCCAAGAAGGCCTGGAGATCAGTCTTATTTTTAGGTCTTGGGGTGTTTTTAATTGCTTTGAGTTTGGTCTCGGTGGGGTGAATCCCTTGTTTATCGAGGAGATACCCAAGAAACTCCACCGCTCAGTACACAGTTGACACTTATTTTTTTCACCTTGAGGCCGGCGTCTTTGAATCTATGCAGAACTAGTCTGAGACACCGTTCAAGCTCTTCTCTATTAGGGGCAGCAATTAAAACATCATCAAAATACGGCACAACCCCTTTTATGCCTTGCAAAAGTCTCTCCATTAGACTCTGAAATATCCCTGGGGCTACACTCGCTCCAAACTGGAGTCTGTTGCATTTAAAGGCACCTCGGTGTGTAACGATAGTCTGTGCCTCTGCGGTTTCCGCATCAACGGGTAGTTGTTGATACGCTTGCGCTAAGTCCAACTTTGCGAAGATCTTCCCGCCGCCCAGGGAGTGGAGAAGATGTTGAACCACCGGCACCGGATAAGCACTCTGTTGGAGTGCGTGGTTCAGGGTGGCGCAGTAGTCTCCACAAATTCTAATCGACCCATCCGGTTTGATGGGGGTTACGATTGGGGTTTCCCAACGGGCATGGTCAATAGGCTCCAACACCCCTTGGGCTATTAACTTATCAAGTTGCTTGTCAATCTTGGGTTTAAGGGCGAACGGCACCCGACGAGGCTTAAGGCGGATAGGGGCTACTTCTGGATTGAGGCTAAAGGATATAGGGGCCCCCTTGTACTTGCCTAAGTTGTCCGAAAACACATCGTGGAATTCCTGGACGATGCTCTCTTCCCAATCTCGCTTCCGGCCTGGTGAATGCCGGCCACCTCGATCCCGAGTGGGGCGAACCATTGTAGGCCTAGTAAACTGGGCCGGTCACCATCGACAATAGTCAATGGGAGTGACACGGCACGATTTTTAAAAGATACTTGGACTTGACTCACTCCGACGACTGGGATCATGTTCCCTTGGTAATCTCTGAGGATGATTTTCTGTGTCCTGAGGTCTTGACGACGGATGGCAGGGATCAGCTGTTTAAGGGTCTTCCAGGAAACCATCGAGAGGGACGATCCAGAGTCGACTTCCATCAGGCAAGGTTGGTTCTCGATGGCCACTTCCACTCGGATCTTTTGTTTGTCTAATGATGAAGCGTGGCCGATAATAATAGTCTGGCGTGCCTCTTCTCGTCTTGCTGGAAGAGCAGATGTTTTGCTGCTGTAGGCATGGTTGTTCCATTGGTTATTCAAACGATCCCGATTTGCAGGGAGGTTCCCTGTGATTTGGCGGAGGTTGTTCTCCTTTCTGTTTGTGTTGGATTCCCTCTTACTTCTGCAGACCCGTGCGATGTGGCCTCTCTTCCCACAGGAACGGCAGATTGCGTCGAGGAATTTGCAACCGGATCGCAGGTGGTTTCCCCCACAACCCGCACATGGGCGCTGAAATTTTAGAGTTTGTTGATCTCGTTCGGCCCGAAGTCTGTTAACCTCTTCTTCATCACTCTCGGACTGGGACTCGAGGTCCTCATGGTGCGCTGTTGCTGAGTGTCTTTCTAGTTGAGGCGAGGCTTCACGGGCGAATTGACAGAGCGGTGCGTTGGTGCGGCGCATTCGAGCGGCCGACTTCTTGGTTGCCTCTGCTGCAATAGTGTCTGCAATGGCATCTGCAAGACCGATGTCCCCTTTTGCCATGATCTTGCTCTGTACTGTGTGGTCATCTAATCCCAGAACTATGCGGTCTCGCATAGCTTCTTCTAGGTCTGAAAAACCACAGAGGCCTCCCAGGTTTCTAAGATCAGCGATGAAGTCTGCAATACTTTCATCCTTCCGCTGATCCCGTTGATAAAATCCGTGTCTCCGGACCAACATTGGTACGGAAGGGGCATAGTGAGCCCGTAGGATAGGTTCGAGGTTGTCCCAATCCATTGATTTCACCTCAGCTGGTTTCGCGAGCGCTTTCGCCATCTTAAAAACGGCCGGTCCACAATGGGTCAAGAACACCGCCCGCTTCTTTCCGGGTGTAGCGTCTTTCAAATTGTTGGTTTCTAGAAACATTTGAAACCGATCCATATACGACTCCCAGTCTTCCTTTTCTGGGTCAAAAGGAGCGGGTGGTATAGTGCCACCTGACATCCTGCTGATGTAGTTGCGCTCTCAGCCACGTGCTTCGGTTGGTGCTCTGTAGGGTTTAGTCAGCTCTTTTGTCTCCGCATCCCATCCTCGTCGCCAGTGTTAAGTTTGAGGCATGGGTTTAATGAACGGAGACCAGACTGTAAACCGTGAACTTCAGCTCTTTATTCACAAGCATAACAGAGACAAAAAAACCCGGCTAGCAGTCACTCTTTTATAGAGTAAGCTGCTATCCGGATAACCAATGGATAGCGTTATAGCGTTTGAATCTTGGCGCGGCCCGCCAACAGCCAATCAGATTGCTCGGAATGAACCAATCATAACTTGCCATTATATGGCCAATAGGAAGTGCAGGATTACGATCCTGCTATGCAAATGAATCTTTATTAAATACATTTCTTTAGTTCACAACACTGACTAACAGGAAGTGAGCTTCCTATAATCTTCTCAGCTGTCCTTACCACTCTCTGTAATGCATAGCCCTTCTATCTGAGGCACTGCTACCACCAAACTGTGATGCAATTTGTTAAAATGCTCTCAGTCGTGCCTCTGTAAAAAGTGGCCCAGACAGAAAGAGAAAGATGTGGTCTCCTCATTCGATCCAGAAAAAAGAAAAAGAAGTAAAAATCTCCAGCTGCTGTTATTTGATCCTTTTAGAATCCAAAAAGATTAGCAAAATTATCTTGATTTTTCTTTATTTGAACTATAAATTATTATTCTTTTTGTCCAATAATTTCAAAATTTGACTGCGAAAAGCATAGTGATCTTTGAGAATCTAGAATCTCTTCTCCAACTACAAAATGAAGAAGTGTTTTCAGTGAAATTGCTATTCTGGCAGATGTTGAATTTCCACTTAGATAAATGTGTGCAATCCATTTCTTGCTAAAAGCTTTTTCATTTGAAAGTACATGCATTTCTTATTAAAAACAAAAACAAAATCCTGTATCTGAGTATCTGTGTCTCTGTGCAGGTAATCTACCTTCTTTTAGTTCTTCTATTCCATCTTTTAATGTTCCATGAAAAAAATCATTATATTCAATGATTTCAATGTTTGACTGACAAACAGTTAGTTACTTCTGAGAATCTAAAATCTCTTCTCCAACTATAAAGTTAGAAAATGCTTTCACTGAAATTGCCATTCTTCTGGCAGATGTTGAGTTTCCAGTTATGTAAATCTGTGCAATCCATTTCTTGCTAAAAGCTTTTTCTCATCTGAATGTATATGCATTTCTTATTTTTTTAAAATAAGCAAAAACAAAACCTGTAGTGGGGGTATATACATGTGTATGTAATCCACCTTCTTTTAGCTCTTAAATCCCAGGTTCAAATTACAAGGAACCAAAACATTAAAAATGGAAACTTCTTAAACATTAGCTGCATTTCAATCTGTATACGTTACTTTAAATATGCAATACTAAATAATAGCAGCTGTTATTACCATTGCTCTCAATTCTTATTATAGGAATGTTTGTGATTAGCCTTACAGTGAGCATTTCCTTTCAGTTTTATTTTCTACACTTTCTTTCAGGCTATTGATAAAGGATTCCCTATCTCCAACCCCAACCCTACTCCAAAACAGGAGAAAATATTAGTGGCATTTCCATTGGTGGAATACAATTTTATAAGATAGCCAAAAGATGTTTCTGGAAGTTCTGTTTTTAATATTATTCTCTCCAGGGGTGGGATTCAACTGGTGTTACTACCAGTTCAGTGATTATGTTTTGCGCACACACGTGTACGTGTGTAATTAAACCTTAAACTGGGCCACCAGGACAGCTGATGAGCACTATGCGTGGTGCACAGTATTTCAAAAGCCACTTTTTTTACTGCTTTTTCAAGGCAAGCAGCTGAGGTTGAAAAAGCAGGAAATAAATGACAGGTAAGAGCCAGGGCAGGTGTGTGGGCCAAAAAGCGGCAGACACAGAACCGTTTCAGTTTCTGCTGCTCTTCAGAGCTATCAGTTCTATAGAACCAGGCAGAACGGTAGCATCCCACCCCTGATTTTCTCCCATAGCCTGTAAAATCCTGAGCTTCTCATGTTTCAATTGAATCTTATGAGATGACTTCATGTATGAACTCCTCCAATGCAGTGGTGGTATTCAGCAGGTTCTGACCAGTTCTGGAGAACCAGTAGTGGAAATTTTGAGTAGTTCAGAGAATCGACAAATACCATATCTGACTGGAGAGTTTACAGTATCCTACCCCTGCCATGCCCACCAAGCCATGGCCACAGAAACGGTAGTAAAAAATTTGAATCCCACCATTGCTCCAATGGTATATTTCAGAAAACATAGCTCTTTAGGGAAGATGTTGAGAGAGATGCTCTACAGAAAATAACAACACCAGGCTCCTACAGCGGTTTAGACGAAAGAGTAAGGTGAGGAGACAGAAGCAGTAACATTTAGCATAACATTTAGTATGGTTATGTTGATCTCAGGAGTGAGCTCAACTTCAAAGAGACTCGACTAACCTGAAATAAAGATTAATTGACTGTCCACCTCTAGTGGACTTTAACTTGTACTCTTTGACTTGTAACTAGTCAAAGTTAATTAATTTATCTTCACTTGTGTAATTCCTTTTCTTTCTTTCTTTCTTTCTTTCTTTCTTTCTTTCTTTCTTTCTTTCTTTCTTTCTTTCTTTCTTTCTTTCTTTCTTTCTTTCTTTCTTTCTTAATTTGTGAGAAGGTAGTATATTGCTCAGAGTTGATTGACTAGAGGGATGTATAAGCACTTTAAATAAGTAACAAAAAGAAGAGGCTCAAGGATGAATTATATTTCTTATGAAATGTTTCCCACAATACTTTTTTATTTCAAGAACATATTGTTGCATCATCATTATTATTATTATTTATTATTATTATATTATTGACACAAAAAATGACAGTATACACAGCAAACAAGATAAATATGCTGGGTTTCCTATTACAAATCACTAGTGGAACACTTCGCAACACTTGTTTAGGACTGTGTGATGTATTGGTGGATTATGCGAGCAGATCCCAGTAAAGTGGCCTTCTGCAGCTGACCAATGGTGATCTTGTCAGTGCCAATTGTTTTAAAGTGCTTGCCTAGGTTTTTAGGTACAGCACCCAGTGTGCCGAGTACCACTGGAACCACCTGAACTGGTTTATGCCAGAGTCTCTGCAGTTCGATTCTCAAGTCCTGATATCTGGTGACTTTTTCAAGTTGTTTCTCGTCAATTCTGTTGTCACCAGGTATGGCAATGTCAGCGATCTACACTTTTTTCTTCTCCACAATCGTGATATCTGGGGTATTGTGTTCCAAAACTTTGTCAGTCTGTATTCAGAAGTCGCACAGTAGTTTTGCATGCTCATTTTTGACCACTTTTTCAGGCTTATGATCCCACCAGTTCTTTGCTACAGGCAGATGGTAGTTGTGACACAAATTCCAGTGGACCATCTGAGCGACTGTGTTGTGACATTGTTTGTAGTCAGTCTGAGTGATTGTCTTACAACAGCTCATTATGTGATCAATGGTTTCATCCGCTTCTTTGCAGAGTCTGTATATGGGGTCATCAGCAGATTTTTCTATTATGGCTTTGATTACATTCGTTCTGATGGCTTGTTCTTGGGCTGCAAGAACCAGGTCTTCTGTTTCTTTCTTTAGTTCCGTTGGTCAGCCATAACCAGGTCTTTTTCTTATTTATTTTTCCTTGGATCTCTTCAAGGAACTGTCCATGCAGTGCTTTGTTACACCAGCTGTCAGTCCAAGTTTGCATCACTGTTTTCCTATATTGATTCTTGGTTTGCTGCACTTTGAGCAGCTTCCTCTTGTTGACCTCCATCAAATCTGGTTCAACCCACGTGGTGCCGCCTTGATGTGGCAGGGCTTAACTGCTGCAATGAAGCTTAGAGCTGTGCTGGCAAACTAACAGCAGGTCCAACCATGTCAGAGAGGTCTAGGTCTAGACCAAGGAGCAGAACTGAGTGCATTGGGTGTTGGGGAAACCTGGGTATCCATCGACAAGTGGGCTACAGGCCACGAGTCCCATAGCTGAGCAACCAGGGCATGGGCCTGCAGGGTTACTGGAAGCTGAACAACCTCAGAAGAGCAGAAATACATCACGTCAGAGAATTGCACTGTAATGAACTGCTACCACAAAGCAGAACCAGAAAAACAAGGCTACAAAAAAGGATGTACAAATTATTATTATTATTATTATTATTATTATTATTATTATTATTATTATTATTATTATTATTATTATTATTATTATTATTAATATTAACAATATTAACAATATTAACATTAATATTATTAATAATATTATTAATATTATTATTATTAATATTAATAAGAATAATAAGAATAATTTCTTAGTTTTTTAATCAGTTAGTTAACATAATGCATTCTGGACTTTTTCAGTAACTTTGTCTCTCAAACATACATGCAAATCCTCTTAAATGTATTTTTTAAGCAAGGAAGAAAGCTATCGTAATTTTTCAACTTATAATAAATGTAGGTGGTCTTGTATTACCTACAGTCATTTGGGCTGTGAAGTCAAATGGGAAAGTTAAATGATAAAATTGGGAGGAACCAGTACTTTTTCTGGTTTTAGAGTCAGGGATTGTCTTATTTAAAGTACATTAAACCTCTTTTCTTTCACTGATGCTAACAGTTTCCATTTCAAAATAGTTCAGTTATAGACATAGGAGGGATTTTTGGAAGTGTAAAAAAAAAAAAGAGGAATTGGAAGTAAGGTTGCTGTATCTGGAACCAGAAATCATTATATGGCTGTTATGAGTTTTTGGTTTTTCTTTTGATCTAGATGTGTAAAAGGTAGTTGGAGGTCACATATGGTCTCAGTGCAGTGGTGTGTTTCAATTTTTTTACTACCGGTTCTGTGGGCGTGGCTTGGTGGGCGTGGCAGGGGAAGGATACTGTAAAATCTCCAGTCCAAGGTGGTATTTGTTGGTTCTCTGGACTACTCAAAATTTCCACTTCCAGTTCTCCAGAACTTGTCAGAACCTGCTGAATACCACCTCTGTCTCACTGTCCCAAACTGTTCACTCTTAATTTCTAGCAAAGTAGTTGAGAAGGCTAGCTCTACATTTCTCTTTTGAATCCTAGCTTAGCTAAGTGATTCTGCCTTTGGCTGGAAGCTATGGCATATAACAGAGTATAAAAAGGATTATAAAACGTAGCATTGAAAAAAGGCTAAAAGCAGTATACATTTCTCCTGTTTTTATCCTGCACATATACAGGCAAGCATGACATGGGTAGAAATCTTAATTAAGGACCCAACCAGTTCATTTTTTTTGCACCATAGAAAGTACTGCTTTCTCACATATATCAACAGTATAGCCTCTCCCATACATTTCAGGTAATGTGCCTCATCTGTCAACACCATTTGTCAGGATACAGGCAAAAGAATATGGCTAGAACAGAACAGAACAGAACAGAACAGAACAGAACAGAACAGAACAGAATAGAATAGAATAGAATAGAATAGAATAGAATAGAATAGAATAGAATAGAATAGAATAGAAGGGACCTAGGCAGTGGAGGGATTCAGCCACTTCGCACCAGTTCGGCAGAACCAGTTGTTAACTTTCTGAGCATTTGGTGAACTGGTTGTTGGAAGAAATCATTAGGGCAGAGAACCGCTTGTTAAATTATTTGAATCCCACCACTGGACCTAGGAGGTCTTCTAGTCCAATCCCCTGCTTAGGCAGGAAACTCTATACTACTTCAGACAATGGTTATCCAATCTCGTCTTAAAAACTTTTAGTGTTGGAGCATTTACAGCTTCTGGGGGTAAGTTGCTCCCCTGATTAATTGTTCTAACTGTCAGGAAATTTCTTCTTAGTTCTAAATTGCTTCTCTCCTTGATTTGTTTCACCTATTGCTTCTTGTCCTACCCTCAGATGCTTTGGATAATAGCTTGACTCCCTCTTCTTTGTGGTGAATTCCATCACCTTGGCTTCAGTGTGCATAACCTCTTTGGTGAACATTCTAATAAGCATTGTAAAGTCATCTCCTAAAATCCCAGAAAGTGATACATAAATATATTTCCAAATATTTTCATCTTCACAGCCTCTTATCCAACTGCAGAAAAGTCACAGAAAACTATTCTGTCTTATTTGACAATTCAGGCAGAGAAACAAATCTATTCATATGCAAAGTTCTGTATTTTATTCATTTTACCAGGTGTTTTTCTTTATAAGATGATGAGTTAAGATTGTGTGACAATTGCTCCCACTCCTAAACGCAAAGTATATATTGTTTGTTTTTGTTTTGTTTTGATCCAGTTAGCTATTCTTTTAGTTAATGTATGCATTGGCAGGGCACACCCTCTAATACCCATTCAGCCAATGGGGAGTGCTCATTTCTCCTAGTTTCCTCTGATATTTCCCATGTTTGGTTTTTTTTCCTTTCCAAAGTAGGAGAAGAAATCAGCAATGGTCCAACATTTCTATTATGAAGGGAATTGGACTGAATTGAAGAAACTTACCTGACAACTCTTTGAATTAGGGCAGATCAGGAAACAGACTTCACAAGTCTGACTGAAATCCTTCCTTCCTTCCTTTATAGTGGCCTACAGTATCTTAAAAATAATTATACACATAGGATATGGGTTCTATCACATGCCTCAGACCACCAATCTCAGGCACAATACTAAATTTTCAAGGTCTTAGGAGTAGACCAATTTCAACTCAGGGAAACTAAATATAAAAACCTGGAAATAAATATAGAACAGCTGTTGCAAATGAAAGCAAAGTTAGTATCAATTGTAAGAGTGCAATTCCAAAACATTGAACACCATTGGCACTGACAAAACCACCATCAGTCAATTGCAAAAGGCAGCTTGATTGAATTAACTTGCATACTGCAACAATACCTTTAATATTATTAAACAACATCTGCCTAAATAAACAGTAAATAAGTTTACTAGATTTGAAACTATCTAATATGTAAAAGAAACTGGAATATATTTGAATGCTAAGTGTGTTGCCAGGGGAAAAGGTAAATCAATTAAAGTAGCACTTTATAATCCACTTACAGGATGGAAGTGTCAATGTGCAGAAGTTTACTCAGGAAATATTCCTGAGAATCACAATTCTCAGCTCTCATGACTGACATATCTAAATACAGATGCATGGAATTCCAATATATGATTCAGTGTAAGTCCATGCAAAGCCATTGTAAGTATGTAAACATCGATATGTATGGAAATAGAATTGAAAACTTCAGAAGAAGAATCAATGAAAAAAAGATGCAAATTCCCCGAATAAATAATTCACCATGAATTGCTGGCTTGCTTTATAAGTGTTACGTATGTTGATAAGTGTTTATAAGTATGTTGAGCTCTTTCAAGCTGACAAAAAGATTTCCTTAGACAGAAATGCCTTTGGAATATCATCAAAGGTTTCTAAGGCATGTTGAACTGTATCTATTGCCATGTCACTATAAATAGTGGATAACATCTGGTGATGATTTCTTAATCACCATTGAATTACTAGAAAGATAAATGTAGCTTTTGTTGGAATATTACTGTAACTGGTTGTGGTCTGAATCCTTTATCATAATTGTCACTAGATCTTGATCCTTCTTGCTGGAGATGATTACAGTACAAGCAGTCTACCTCCTATCACATTTGTTGAATTTGATTAGCAATCAATACATTAGTAATGAATTCTCAAATGTATTAAGTCACTGGAGCCTTGTCAATCAATATTCCTTTCTTAAAATGTTTAGTTTCTAAAACTGTTTACCTCTTAAGGAAATGCTACAGTATTTTTCCCCTCTCTCTCTTTTAAAAATATGATGCCACCAAATAACAATAAATAGGACAAATATGCAAGAATGGGAACAGGAAGGCTAGGGGTCTGCATGAGATAAGGCTTCTTGTGAATTTCAAAAACAACTGGAGTCCCCAAGGCTGTTTGTCTGTGGGGTGTCTTTAACTTGCCACCTGGTTATGTTGAGCCAGGGTGTATGTTGTTAATTGTTTTTATTGCTTTGTGCTTGTAAGCCTCTCAGAATTTCTTGGAATGGCTAAGGTGAGGTGAGGAGAGGAGATATTATATAATATCATAGTGACTGGAATATTGAGCCCTACTAATTGTTCAATGATAAGAAATGCCATAAAGTTCTTAAGTTTTGGCAAGAAAAACAAAAAATAAAAACCAAACAGATGCACAGATACAAGTTAGGTGGTGTCAGCTTAGCAGTAATATTTGAGTGAAATCCCACTACCCAGAATAAGAGTTCATATGAACTTTTAAGGATAGGGGGGAAAAAACCTGAATATACTTAAAGAAAGAAAACTGAAATTGTTTTTAGATGTTAAAATAAATTACAATTAACAAAAATAATAAACAGAAGGAAATATCCATATAAAAAGTAGAAATACCAATACTGAACTGAGTCACAGTAAGCTCACAATTAAATCTGGATCATAGAGCACTATATTACATCAGCGTCTCATTTTTAGAATACAGATTCTTTTGAGAAGTAGAAAACAAAGTCATACCATCATATTCCTTAAACTCAGGCGTTTCTTTTCAGTAACAGTGAATTATCTTCTTTACCATACCTCCGGTTCAATAGAACTAAAGTTCTTTATGAGCTTTGATATTGTTTTCTGTTTGATTGACTGTCTAACATTAATCACTGTTTATAATCAATACCCTAATCAAGGAGCTACCAAAGAGAAAATACCTCCACACTCACTCACACTGATGATGTTATCTAGTTGGTTAATGAAATCTCTGAACAAATGACCAAGTGCTAGGCTTCCACAGTTCAATCCTAAACTACATGTATATATGTATGTGTATAGGCATACAAACACATTGTTTCCTCAGTGGTTACTAGCTATAAATGTGGATGTTTCTTTCTATTTTTCTTCTTTTCTGTTTGAGCTGGAATTTCAGTTTCATTCACATTCCTGAAATGTAACTTTAAAGCTTTCAAAGAATTTAGCATGGTCTGTGGATCAGAAAGGCATGTGCAAAATCAATTTGTTACTGAAGCTAAAGAGCAGGTGCTGAGAAAGAGCAATGGGAGAGATGGACTTAGGATATGGGTCACTGGAAAATGTTTCATCTTAAGTGATGAGATGGGATACTGGTGAAAAAAATACACTTGAAAGTCAATGAATTGCCAAAGTACAGTAACAACAGAAGCTGCAATTGAGCAGATATAAAACCATAATGTGGCTTTCGGTAGCATTTCTGTTCTAAATGGAACAATATTTTGTCCCAAATCACAAAGATCAGTCTTTTTACATCTTGGAACACTTTGATGACATTCTTTACCTCAAAGTGAAATATTTATCCACAGCTTATCATCACTGTCCAGAATTCAATCAGTTAGTTCTTCATGAATGCACCCCTTGAGATTTTTTTTCCTGGCATAACCCGTAATTTAAACTGAAAAAAAAAAATCTTTCCAGCATTTAAATATGCCAAAATTATATCCTGTGCTTTTGTGGTACCACTGAGAAATACAGAGGCACAAGGGAATGTTTTGCCATTACTTTATTGATTGTTTTAAAGAGTAAATTTACCATGGCTGTTTATAAAGTGATGCTAATATATTTGTTGCTTAAATCATTTATAAAGTTACCCATCTCATAACCAGAGGTGGTATTCAGCCGGTTCGGACTGGTTCTGGCATACCAGTTGTGGAAATTTTGAGTAGTTCAGAGAACCAGCAAATACCACCTCTGGCTGGCCCCGCCCACCCGCACCTGCTCTATCCTGTCCTATATTCCCTGTTTTGTTTTTTTTTTTTTTTAGCTCAGCTGATTCATGCAACAGAGCTGATTACCACACCTCAGCTGAGCTAAAAACAGCTCACATCACCTGCGCTGAAAGAGGGTGGTTTTTGATTGCTGTGCACGTGTGCAAAGCGCTCTCTCATAGAACCAATAGGAAAAAAAATGGAATCCCACCACTGCTTATAACAGTGGTTCTGGCTGGTACAAAAGAATTAAAGCATTAACTACAACCAATAATTAATGACACCTGAGGTACACACAATGTATCTCAGTCATGGGGAAAAAAAACATCAGAGGAGAGGTCTCCTAAACTCTTGGTTGAAACACTAGGGCAACCAAGACAATTAGGGCCTTCTGAAAGGACAACAGGATAAGACATGCAAAAATCCCAGATGAGATTGTCCCATAAAGTATAGATGGTTAGGCTTATTTTTTGAAATCTAGAGATCTTTAGTGATGGGGGTTGATCTTTTGAGCCACTTTCCTTAGACTTTCAGCACCATTTGTCAGGATACAGGCAAAAGAATATGGCTAGAACAAAACAGAACAGAACAGAATAGAGATTCATGGCAAGACCTACAAAGTGAGCATCCTTGCAACCCCTGATTGACAAAGATTTTCAAACTTGTCTTTCATTTAGCAATAGCATTTAGACATATATCTCTTCACAGTGCTTTACAACCCACAGAGTCAGCACATTACCCACAACAATCTGGCTCATCACTTTACTGGCCTCGAAAGAATGGAAGGCTGACTCAACCTTGAGTCAGTGAGAATCAAACTGCCGAACTGCAGGCAGTCAGCAGTCAGCCTAATTAGCCTGCAATACTGCGTTATAACCACTGCACCATCACAGGTCATTTATGGATAGATTCAACCACTGTAAAGCTCACCTTATGAACATCCACAGTTATTGAAAGGTAATAGCAGGAGGTTGTTCTTCTTTCTATTGCTATGCCATGACTTTTTTGGTACAGTAATAACTCTGTCTGCAATAGTTAGCTCAAGGCAGAGCAAAAATATACCTAAAACAATAAAAACAACAAAAATGGGCCACAGCTGACATTTGATGGTGTCAAGGGACCAGCAATAGAATATATTGTAAAGTCATCTCCTAAAATCCCAAAAAGTTTCCTTAGACTTTCATCATCCTAAAAATGGTTCCCAAAGCAATTCCTTTCTTAACTGAAATCCAGCATCTCACTGAAGGTTTTTCTCTACAGTACACATTCATACTCCATTGTGAAGCTTATGCCTTGTCTGGTAAGCTAGAATTCCTTATTGATTCCAGATATCTCCAATTATGTAGCTGCATGCCAGCCAATTGTGCTCAGTGGGGGCATAGTTTGGCCACTGTAGTCCTTGAAACATCCACCCACCCACATACAGCAAAACTAATATCTGGCAGTAGAAAGAGTAGTTTTGTCCATACCACTTTAAGTATAACAGAAGAGTTCAGGTAACATCCCCTTTGATTTATATCCAATATTGTATAGAGTTATGAAACCTATCCTATCCTAAGTTTCTTATTGTTATTATATATTAAGTTGCCAGGGGATACATAGACATGTATGTATGTATGTATGTATGTATGTATGTATGTATGTATGTATGTATATAAAACAGATATTCTTAAATGTTTTTGTAATTATATATATATATATATATATATATATATATATATATATATATATATATATATATATGCAGTAACATTTTTAATAAACAACTTTTTAATGCCCTCAAGTCATGCTGTTGTTTGTAGTCTGCCATCTTTTTTCAGCAGCTAAATAGCTTCTTTGCAGAGCATAATTTGCATTTATTAAACTGTTTGCTAATAGATGAGTACCAACCGATCTGATATCTCAACCCCAAACCATGCAGTTCATCTTCAATTCTTCAATGCAATTCATCTGCTAACCAATTCTTGATCTTTCTTGCTCTTTTCTCTACCATTTCTGATGTCATTACATTTCATTTCACCTTCTTTTTTTCTTTCTCCACCTTTATTCAAGTTGCATTCTTGTTGCATTTCTTTGGTTTGTCCCATAGCTTGCACAGAACTGCACTGTTTCTTCCCTGTCCATTCATTGTAACGCTGGTTCATTGTAATCTCTCCATTGATTGATTGGTGGGGGGGGGGGGTTGGGGGGGGGGGGGGGTGTTGATACATTGGATAAAAATCAAATAATTATTTACCTGTTCTGAAATGTTTGGGTGTTTGTGTCTGTATACTGTATGTATAAGTATACATATTTTACACAAACATGCACAGAGACACACAGATGCACATAGACACACACACACACACACTCACACACATACACTACAACAAATACAAAAATTAAAAGAAATTAATTGCTGTTCACAATTAGACTGAAATATATAGCCCTATTACTATAAGTTTCCCCAGAAAGAAGTCTTTACACCAGATCTGGGCATTTTATAGCCCTCAAACCACATCCAGTCCTTTGGCTGTCACTGGTCAGCCTTCAAAGATTACTTTTATTTTCCAATTTGGTTGTTTTTAGGACACAAATTACTACTTGAAAAAGTATTACTAATCACAGTAGACTATATCAGTATAATTAAGGATAAATAAGCTGTTTTCATATATGCATATTCCTAGTACAGTAAGAACTGCTCACATTTTTGAATGGAGCATGGGGTGTCTGTCATCATTTGAATGAGGGAAAATGAAAGTGGACACAAAATATTCCTCTTGGTATACATTGAAAACAATGCAAGGTGGGCAGTTCAACAGACTCAGAGGTGGTATTCAGTGGGTTCTGACCAGTTCTGGAGAACTGGTAGTGGAAATTTTGAGTAGTTCAGAGAACTGGCAGATACCACCTCTGACTGGATATTTTACAGTATCCTTCCCCTGCCACGCCCACCAACCCACACCCACAGAACTGGTAGTAAAAAAATTTGAATCCCACCACTGAACAGACTGTACTGTACTGTAGTATAAGTGAAATGTGTAAGATGGCTACATATAATTCCTCTGCCACTTACTGACCAGGAAATTATATAAAATATAAGTGCAGTCTGTGAATATGGTAAGCTAGGTAGTTTTAAAAGAATGTTATCATGGTTGCATTTTAAGTATTTCTTGTTTGAATGCTTTGTTTCAGATATGCCATGTTTTATTTTGTTTTTCAATTTTAATTTCCCACTAGATACTGGTTTACTATGAGATTAAGAGCCATCTGAAATATTTATTTCTGACTCTTCATTATGGCTTCTGATGGAGTTCTTGTGTCATTACTGCTTCCCCCATTATGATATCAAAATTTCTTGACTGATTTATGGCTTTCTGATCTCAGTTTTCCAAATTACCACATTATCCAAAAGGTTCTGAAAGTAAAAATCTCATCCCATAATAAATAGTGTCAACCAATTGTCTGCACATCACTTAATAATAACATGATTACACTTTTCCACTTTTAATGTAGAACAAATTATTGTATCAACAGAGACACACAGAAGGAAATGCCGAACTTTTACACAGAGCTTTAGAAGAACAAATAAAGACAGTAGTTTGATACTTAGAGCAATAAAGCTTTTAACTTTGATCCTCACAAGGCAAGCTAATATCACTTTTCACATCTTCCTTGAAGAATCTACAAATATGATGTGCTTAAAGAAGCAGTAGCATAGGAAGCAAATGAAGTAAGGCAGTTCTGTGATAGCATCCAACAAAACAAAGTTGTAAAGGGAGTATCAAAGAACAAATACATGCCACTAGAAAGGATTTGTTGATGGCAGCAAAACCAATTTTATATTTGGGTTAATAGAATTACAGGTTATTTTTGCAGGAAAAACTAAAAAAAATGCCATTCACGACAGAGAGGCACTGTGATGAGATATAAAGTGAGAAGATAAAGAACATCATAGTCATTTTAATATTTAAACAAAATAACAAATTAATTTAATTCAATATCTTAAAATAGGTTGTAAACAGATTTTCTTAATATCACAATACATATAACACAACATGTAGAGATTTCTAAATTAAATAGAAGTTTCAAAGTAAATCAGAACTTTCTGTATCAATTTAGATGTTAGTACATTCAGAGTTTTCTGAATTCAATTAATTTACTAATCAAATCTATCAGATTTGGAGAGCCAGTTCTGAAGTTTAACCACATGGAAATATAAATGACTTTTGAACACTGATTCAAACTGGATAGAAAATCTGAATGAAATAGTCAAGCTGAATCACTTTGTCTTCTGATTCTTAAACCAATAATAAACATTAATAATAAACCATAATCCAACATTCCTCAAAACATGTCATTATAAATGAACAGAAATACCAAATTTCATCCCAATATTTCTTTCTAGCAATAATCCAATCTTAACTCAACTTTTCTTTCATTAAGGGACAACACCTTCCACATTAAACAATAGTGCTATCATGCATATTCTGCATTTTTCTATTCAACTGCAATCATTACTGAATGGAAGAGGCATAGTGGAATCAAAGAGAAGAGAATTAGTGTAAAGATAGGAAATTCAAATAGGCTTAGTAATAGCATATGTATATTCATTAGGAGAGAAATCTAATTTAGTTTACCAGAAGGAGGGTAATCATCTTACTATGCAGATGTTTGCAAAATCTTTTTGAGTTGCAGATTAAGCTCATCTATATTTAGCAAGGCCTGATAAATTCATCAAGCTTACACTTTGGGAGTCTGTGTCACACAAAGGAAGAGAGTAGTAACATTGAACCTACCATCTAGGATTTGAAACTGTATGGCAGATAATCTTTGATGGACAAAGTACATGACCCACAAACCTTCCCAATAGATAGGTAGTCCCATTTTTGGAGTTTGTTTAGGGAAAGAAATAATATGACATTATTTTCCACTTTGAACATTGTTCTTCACCGCACATGCTTCACCGCCACTGCATTGGGACAGAAAAATAACACAAGATAACAAAAGGGGCCTTGGAGGTCTTCTAATCCAACCCCCGATTAAGCAGGAAACTCTGTACCATTTCAGACAAATGCCTGTCCAACCTCCTCTTAAAAACCTTCATTGTTACCTTTTAAACCATACATTTGGCTAGCTAGATTGAGTGATGCTTGGTCCAAGCTCAACCTAGAAATTGGTTGGGAGTAAATTCTAACTAGAAACTGTCCATAATTATTTTTTACCAACATAACCAAGGCTGATATCAAGTTATATATTCAAGCAAAGCAGAAATTAAAAATAAAAGCCTTGTGAGAATTTGAGATGTTGTTGTGAATTGCATTTGGTATATCTATGATCAAATACCCCAAAATTGACTTGTATGTCTGTGTGTATGATTATGTCTATATATTCACAAAGGTTCTCCTGTAACATCCTTTATTTTTTTTACTTCAGTGTCAGTGGTTTTTGAAATTTCTACAAATTCAGTTCCAACTTTTAGCATGTTGGTGGTGGGGATATGGGTGTACTGAAAATTGCTGCTGTTGTGTCTCCTCCCCCTCCACTGTTGCTGAACTGAAAACATTTTCTCATAATAACATCTTTTGACTTAGAATCCATGACTTAGAATAACAGAGCTGAAAGGGACCTCATAGGTCATCTAGCCTAACCTCCTAAATGAAAATGTGTGTATTGCTTGAATTACAATGAAGGACAGGCATAGGGTATCGAAACCATGCTTAGCCACTCATGTATTTTTTTCCTTATTTTTTTTTTAAGAGAAACCAGGTTCTTTTCTATAAAATTAAGTGACAATTGTTGAAAAATACAAAATGGCAATTTACACTCATACTGATAGTCTTTGACTTACAACCACAATTGAGTCCAAAATTTATATTGTTAAGTGAGACATTTGTTAAATGAGTTTTGCCCAATTTTACAACATTTCTTGCCACAGTTGTTAAGTGAATCATTGCAGTCGATAAGTTAGTAACCCAGTTGTTAAATCAATCTGGCTTCCCCATTGACTTTGCTTGTCAAAAGATTGCAAATGGTGATCATGACCTTGGGACACAGCAATGGTCATAAGTATGAATCGGTTGTCAAGCAACTGAATTTTGATCACATGATTATGGGGATGCTATAAAGGTTGTAAGTGTGAAAAATTGTCATAAGTCAACTTTTTCAGTGCCATTGTAACTTTGAACGGTCACTAAATGAACTGTTGTAAGTCAAGGACTACCTATGATATTCAGCAATTTCCTTGACACATTGAGCTAAATGGAATGGAGAATATTGCCATATACTTTTTGGAGAAACAGAAATGTATACATTCTGAACATAATTATTGCATTTTTCAAAAAAGATACTTTAAAAAGAAACTTTTATAGGATTAATTGCAGATCAATTAAATTAAAAACAGCTATAAAGCTGTAAAATGCAAAATGGATAAGATTTCTCTAGGAATACAATCCAGTTTTAAAATACAGGGATGATTAAATGTAATGTTAAGCTCTTCTAGTAATTATTGCCTCCCAATATAAAAACTGGATAAACAACTACATAAATGAATGTGAAATAGAATGGTGCTGACACATCAGCTAAGGTCTTAAAACGAAAACATACATAATTAAGAAAAATGATTATGTTTATTTGCTGGTGGTTTTTTTTTTTTTTTGCTGTCATTTATTTATTTGCATTTATATCCTACCTCTTCTCTGTGACCTTGAAGTGGCTCACATAGAAGTTTCTCTAATTTTATTCTAGACATAGCAATAGTAAATATTACATTAAAGCAAGAATTGGGGACATTAAAGTAAGGATAGAATGGAGGACAATTTCTTCTTTATTGAACAAATAAGAGATGAAGATGTAGAAACATGAATTTCTCACTTTTTCTATAAATGTGATTGTATGGGAAAGATAAAGAGAGAGAAAATGAACATTAGAAGTTAAAAATGTGAAAACCATGACTTAGTAATCAAAAATGAAATGAAAGTATTGTCTAATGAGAGCTTTATAAGCAGTTGCCTTTCATTTCTGTGTTTCATTATACATTGTATCCTTTTTAATAAAAGCTAGCTTCTGTACTATAAACATTCATTACTAACTTTAATTCAAAGAACTCTCTTGCTTTCAGGAATCTTAATGAAGTATGTTTTTGCAATCCATCTACATGCCACCCAAGATAGAAAGCAGTACAGTAGTTTCTACCATATTTCAAAAGCCCTCAGTTCCCATCCTTTTGCAAACTATCAGTTCAGACTAGTAACAATTTTCTGTCCCTTTTCTACAGTTAAGGAAAGAGAATACAGGATATCAAACACACAAGACGCCGCAAGGATATTTTGAGAATGCTGAGGTGCTAGGCAGATAGCAGGTCACTCTCAGGCATGATGGCACTCTCAGGCTGGAACTGGCTCAGAGAGAGTCTGCTCCATCTCTGAAGACAATCCCTCATCTCATTCCTTAATGGTTAAAGCAAAAGTGAAAGCATGCAAAAAATGTCAGCAAGCCTTCCTCTCCCCGCCCCCCGCCTCAACAGAATGGCAGAACACGATAGTGGACCTAACCCACGCAGTGCCTTGCTGGCCTTATCCTGGTCTTCCTGCCGAGTGGCTGGTCTTGCATTCTGCTGCTCGATACTCTCCTTGGCCGCATTTGAAGTGGGCGTTGGAGCATGGCTGTGGGTTTTGTGGCTTCATCGCCTCTCTCTTCTCTGAAAGTGAAATGAGGTCTCAGTGTTAACAGGCATAATATAGTTGAGAAAGATTCAGAAATTCTTAAATACATATTTTGCTGCACAGGAATGGATGTAGCATCAAGTTTCAGCCTAGAGGCATTTTAGTAGCTACACTATCGAAAGTACAGTAATTGTGGTATATTGGAGGTTACTTGGTATATCGGTTCAGTTACTTCGGCTAATCTGCTATAGTCCTCTTCAACTCATTCTACTCTAAATAAACTATCTCCTGAGTGCTTCCAGGCAAGATGCAGGCATCAGCAGTAAAGGTCACTCTGAATTTTTTTTCAGCTCTACAACTTCACCACATACATGCACACACAAACACACACACATACCCTCATATGATGTATTTCAGCTATCACAATATAGATTTTGTAATAAAAATACAAATAGTTGAGCCTTTAAAAAAATGTTGCTTCATAAAAACTTCCACCATATGTACTTTGGAAATGGAATAAAAACATTTCATGTTTTTGAATACTTAACATGACACCTTTGGACATTTCTGTTTATCAGCTAAAACAAGGAAGTAATAAAGAGATAGATTGTAGCTGTTATTTAATTCACATTGTTGGGATTGTTTCTGCATATTCGGAGAGAAAAGAAAAATTGGGTATACAGCACATGAAAAGAATGTACAGATTTGCTGAATTATTGCCGTCTTTTCTCATTCCCAGAAATTTTAAATAAATTGCTTCTGGTTTGAAAAGGTAATTTCTGAAAATGAAATTCTTTAGTACTCTCAGAATAGAACAAAAATATCACAGGGTTGGTTATTTTATGTTTTATGTCCACTTAGTTGGTAGCAAACTGCATTGTATTGATTGGTTCTAATTTGAAATAAATAAGCTGACAACTTCCAAAACAACTTCAGCCAAAGTTGTGCTTACTTTCTTTTCCTTTCTCTTTTTAATTTTTTTTATTTTTTAAATTGCATATCTCTATTTACATTGTTAACAGTATTGTCATCAATAATACATATATTTACATTAATTCCTATACATTAATTCTTACTTCTGTGTTCTACCCATTTATACCATCTATCCCAAACTGCATAATATTCTGATTCATCCTTGCCTTTTAAGTTTATCCATCTCAGCACGGTCCAGTATTTTTTCTATCAGGTTCTCTTCAGATGATATCTTTTCTGTTTTCCAGCCCTGTGCAAAAATTATCCTCGCCACCATTATTATGTGTAAAATTATGTATTGGATTTGTTTGCTAAATTTCCCTTAAATTATTCTTAATAAGAATATTTCAGGTTTACATTCTATCTTTGAAAAACAATTTATGGAATGCACTTTCGATTTCCAAGCTGCCGTACTGCTCTTTCAAGCCCCTCTTCCCCCCTCCCTTTCTGTTGGCAATTCTAAAAAGACCATAGAAATATTTTATGAGTTGACAGTTTGCTCCTTGGGAAAGAAAAAAAAGAAGGAATCAGGAAAAAAATGGAGGAAATACAGGCTTTTAAGAATATAAGAAACGCAAAAAAAAAAAAAAAAAATGTCAAGGAGACATTAGAAAGACATATTTCTAATGACCTTTAGCTGTCATTTTCTCCCTTAGTTCCTTTCAGGGTGCTAATCACCTAGTTTCTAAAATTTCTTAAGAGAATATGAAGCTGAGCAGAAAAAAATGTTCATTTTTTAAATATGAGATGAGGTTCAAAAGTTTTAGTTCCCATTTTAATTGTTTGAGTATTTGCAATAGGCTGGGAAATATTACCCATGTCTTTGCCAAGCTTTCACTTGAGCTAATATTGTCAAAGACAAATAAGAGAAACTGTGAAATTTAAATATTTAAAAGTCTCAATTATTTCAATGCTCTCAGAATTGTTTCCAGGACAACTAGCAGGAGGTAGAACAACACTAGCTCTCTCCATGCCTGGTAAATGGGAAAGGGATGGAGAAAACAGGGAAAACAGTTTATTTCTCACTATGTCAGCAATGGCTGGCTTTGTGAAGCTAGTGAAAACTGCTTACTCCTATTGATTCCAAGGCACTCAACAGCCTTTCAGACCTAAATAATTGTTGTCATCAAGTTTAAATCAGTGCTTTTGGATAACCCATTTGGGAAGCCTTTAAAGACTCGTACAAGCCAATTGTATTAAAATAATAGCTCTGGAAAGGCAGTTAAACTAACAGGGGCTGTGAAATAGTTGCCCTAGCAAAAGAAAATTGCCACCTGTTGTTTCAGTGCAAAGACTAAAAATCTATACAGCCTGCATGTTGGTATCAACTTCAGTTTACTACCTATTGGAATAAATAGATTTTATAGAATTTTTCTCAGTGGAAACCAGCTTAGGAGATCAAAGTGGAAATAAAAATGATTGATTGGCATCGGGAGTTGATAATGGAATTCAGTTTATTGATCTCATTTCTTCATAAGGTTTAATTTGGTCTTACCTGCAATAAATCTAAAGGAAGAGGGATTCCTATACAATATTCCCCATAGTCAACATTTTAAGGGCATTTCCTGATACTATTATATGAAATGGTTATTAATAATAAACCATTGCATTCAAGAAGACTTGCCTGTAACTGAGTGGGGCCTTTCATTTGAGGAAATACTCCTGGTTGAAGATATTCCTTTGATCCATCAAAAGTTTCTGTGTAGAGGTTAGAAGAAATGTTATTGCTGCTTCTATTCCTTCTTACCATTTTTTCATTATATATTTTAGATTTTTTTTAAGCAGCCATAATCATATAAAATATGTGTGTACATTATGTATATGTGTGTATATATTTACACATGTGTGTCCATGCACACAGTTGTAACAGAAAGAAAAATGAAATGAGATTCTTTCCAGAGTCATCTGTGGTTCTACAGAATTCTAGATCACTGGCTCCCATTCTAGACCTGTGTGAAGTAGCTTGGCTTCAGTTCAGTAACATGATTGCAGAGGTGACACAATCCTTGTTCTATTAAGAAATGTTTGGCATTATGTCAGGAAGCTGACTAGAAACCTGAAGTTTAAGATGTGATGGACTTCAAAAACATCTCTCTGAAATTTTCACTTAATCCACTTGGTATATTATGGATATACAAAATGTAATTTAATTTCAGATATCTGTATGAAAATAACATATTCACTAAGATTGAATTAATTTATAGGTGGCATATCTTAGTTAAAACTCATTCTGTATTAATTCCACACTGCTGCATCTGCTTACATAATTCAAATCATATTATTTCCCCTTAGAAAAACAATAACCACAAACACATGTGCTGTGCAGAGCAAAAGCATTCACAAATTTATACTAACATTTCCTTATTCATATCCTGGCTTATATGCTGGGCTTTCACAGTTCTTGTTTATATGAAACCAGTTAACATACAATTGTGCATGGTAAGGCTTTTCCCTGTATACCCTCTTTTAGATGTTCTGAAAAAGTTTATGCAACTTGAACGATGCAGAACATGAGTAGGATCTAAAAGTGCCCAGATGATCAGTTTTCTTTTCCAATGTGGACCTCTCATGTTTTTACTTTGGATCAGCCTACTTACAGTTTTAGCATACCAAAAAGAGGTCTTGATTTACCTGACAGTACATCTAGGCAGTTTATTCAACTTAAGCATGAAGCTAGAAGTTAGAGGTTCTGCAGACTTTACAGTGATTTCTAAACCAGTACGTCTTTTTATAGGAAGATGAAGTGAAATGGACGAACTAGAAGAATCACAGAACCATGGAGTTTGAAAGCATCTCAGAGGTCACAGAGCCAACCTTATATTTCCTGCAATGAAACATCTATCCCCCCTCTATTTTAAAATCTCCAGTAAAAAACATGTCATCTCATGAGGCACCCCATTTAATTATAGTATCATACAATTCTTCCTAATATGAAACTTGAATCTAATTTCATCCCATTGGCTCAGATCCTACTCTATGGAACAACAGAGAACAATTTCCTCTTCTATAGCAATCTCAATTTCTTCTCCATATGACAGCCGTCTATATATCTAAACTTTGCTGCCATATTTCTCTTCAATCCCCTCCTGCTGATTAAACATGCAGTTCCTTCTTTTTCTCCTCTTTAGACACATGCATGTATGTATTACAAATGCTTACACATCATCCATTTATCAAACTCCAAATCTGTCATAATAAATATTATAGAACTGAAACCATACATAACACATAATTCATCATCTGCATCATCCTTAAACCATAATGAGTCTCAGTAAAACAGAGAATTTTAAAAAAAGAGAGAGAACTTGTCAAACAGCCTGCTCCAAAAAACAGGCTGGAGGCTTATCATCAATAATGTGCTCTGTAATGGGATAATAACAGCACATCAATAGGGCATTCTATTATAGTAATGTTCAATGTATTTTAGGAAGAAAACTCTTTAAATATTTGCCAAAGTATTTCCTTTACTCCACTGAACATCAAAGCACAAGATGCATGATATTGCCAAGAAGAAGTACATAGTGCATTAAGTAGAAAAGAACATGTCAAGGTTAAACATAGCTGGTCTTTTTATCAAAACCATGAGTGTGTTTTCTCTGCAGGTTAGTATGCTCCAGGGCCTTCAACTGTCCAGGTTTCCCCTTCTCCATATCATTGATCACTTTCAACCAAGTGACACCTCCACTGGAGAGTTAGCTTATGTCCCTTTAAGCTATTTTATACTAAAGAAAATAGCTTTTGAGGTGGACCTTTGACAAAATGCAAACTGTCAATCTGATCTGGTATGTGATCACGGTGCCCTCATTTCACCACCTCTAGCAAGCTTGCCCTCAAAGAAAGGCAGCTTATTGACTGGTTATGACATTTCCTTCTTCAAGGTCATCAATATTTTTTTGTCCGCTAAATACTTCCAAGTCTTTCTCCTTAATCTGTTATTTCAGAGACTTCATGGATTTCTTTTTACCCAATGGAAGTTCAGAATGACTTTAATGTTGAATTTTAATGTTGAAAAGATAATGATTATAAGAGTAGTTTTTTTTTAAAAAAAATCTTCCACCACTTACCTTTGGCCCTCTTCATCTCATGTTAGGTTGCCCAGCTAATTAATCAAATGCATGTCATCGCAGTTTAATGACTTAAGTTCAAACTAGTTTAGCATATGTCTTAGGTGCTCAAATGATGCCATCAATTTATTATTGTTATATTGATATCGGGTATATCTCTACATCTCTGGAATGATATAGAGTATTTATCTTTACTAGGGGGGGTGGGCTCCAAGGATCCTTCCAAATCTGTTACTCTATAATTCTATAATTCATGTTTAAAAAGAGCAAAATGTGATATCCTTCTTGTTTTTGGATTTTCTAAGCCTAAGGATGGTTGTACTTTTAACTACCTAGCCACTACCCTTTCAGAATACATACATGGAGTGAAATAGAACATATTAATCTACTGATACAGGGATTTTAAACTAACTGCTGTGCTGTGATTGATAGTTTTCCATTTAATTTCCCTTCTTTCCTACTGCAATCAGCTCCCAGTAATCCCAGTATTTTCATTATAATTCTGAAATGTTGATCATTTCTGGGTGATGATGTTGATCACCTGTTCATTTTATCATTACCATGAAGGCTAAGATTAAACTAACATACAAAAAGTGGTCCTATAATTCAGCATTATCACAATAGAATATTAAGAGACTCTAAAATATTACTAAATAAGTTTTTATTTTTTATTTTTTAAAAATGTATTTTAATTCAGTTTAAAAGGAAAGCCTAACCCACTTTCTTGCCTTTGATTCAGTAGTAGAATCCTACCTTAGTCGCTACTGGTTCAGTGGGTAATCATGCGCGTGTGCACACCCATAACACATGTATGCCTAACAAGCCAATCAGCTTAGAGGATGAAGAAACAAAAAGCTAGGAGAAACCCTCCCATCCACCCCATTGCGCTTTTGGTCTTTTATCTTCTCAGCTTCTCATTGTCTAAAAGGGCAAAGTTTGTTAATTAGGTTGGTTATACTCATATCATGAAACAATACTTCAGATGTTTCAACTTGAATCATAAATGCCTAAAAAAATAGGGCTTTAAAAAATTACTTTAAAAAAAAGTGATTGGGAAAGTGACCATTCAATATGACTGATGAGTAAAATTTCAGCCCATCAGGATGAGAAAGAACATTAAATGTGTTCTGAAAAAGCTGATAACTTTCAAATCCAAATGGTGAAAGTCAGGAGGTAGTCGTGAAAGGGAAATGACCTGAATGTATCACTTGGACATATTTCTGATCTTTTTGGGAGGTCTGCAGGTCAGAATGAAATAAATAAAGGGTCTATATTTTTTTTTACCATAACATAGCAATCTTCAATAGATATACTCAAGGGACCATGAAATATTGCTCCTGGAATACAATTCTGATACTTATTGCTTCTAAAACAATAGTCCTCTATAAGATTCTGAGCACATTAAGCTGACTTCTTTTTGAAATTTCCAATTTTCTTATGTCTTCTAGGGATTTTTTTTAAATAGTCATGTTGTGATTCATCTGTAAACAGAGAACATAGAAAAATCAAATATATGGGCAAGTGCCTGATTATTAAATTATAGTCTGCTGATTATTTTTGAATTTAAGAGCCAATTATTAATTATTCTAGCAACTTTTTCAATGGTGTTTGTGACCTTGGATACATTCTGTTTTTGAAAAGATGAAGAAACAAAAACCTGACTGAGAGTATAGGTTGTTAAAGGAAATTGAAATGTGTTCAATATTCATAAATATTAATCTATACTATCATGTTCCTTTAGCACAGCTGACTATCTCAATAAATATTTGGTTTGAAATTAAATAAGAAATTAAGGAAAATAATAAAATACAATAAAATAATAAAATAAATCCTCAGTACTTTAACAATTAACTTTGACTATTACTAATAATAATTTGAATAGTTCAAAATAATATGCTTTTGAATTTATTTTATGAGATGGATTGGACGTGTCCATGTCTATTTTTGAAGGTAACAATAATCAGAATTAATTAGATCTATATCAGAACAATCCAGCCATATTGCTCATGTTTAAGAAGGTTTTAGCAATAGCAACATTTTTTACAATTCAATCCTTTGATTTTTGCTCCACTGCATTCAAGTATTACACACTTCCTTTATCCATGTATATTAAGTATTTCCTTCCTTCCTTCCTTCCTTCCTTCCTTCCTTCCTTCCTTCCTTCCTTCCTTTCTTTCTTTCTTTCTTTCTTTCTTTCTTTCTTTCTTTCTTTCTTTCTTTCTTTTAAAAATAGCACTTAAACTGATATACTGTTTCACAGTGCTTTACAGTTCTCTCTAAGTGGTTTACAGACTGAGCATATTTCCCCCAACAATCTGGGTCCTCATTTTACTGACCTTGGAAGGAGGGAAGGCTGAGTTAATCTTGAGCTGATGAGACTCGAACTGCCAGACTACAGGCAGCCATCAGTCAGCAGAAGTAGCTTGCAGTGTTACATTCTAACCACTGAACCACCATGGCTCTTTCTTTCTTTCTTTCTTTCTTTCTTTCTTTCTTTCTTTCTTTCTTTCTTTCTTTCTTTCTTTCTTTCTTTCTTTCTTTCTTTCTTTCTTCCTTCCTTCCTTCCTTCCTTCCTTCCTTCCTTCCTTCCTTCCTTCCTTCCTTCCTTCCTTCTTTCCTTCTTTCTTTCCTTCTTTCTTTCCTTTCTTTTTCTTCTTTCCTCTGCAGACTTATTAGATTACAATTGGATTCACTGTGTACATCTTTGGCATTATTTCAGTATATTGTCCGAAGCCATTATTGGATTCTGAAGGTTGTTCCTGTTGTTTTTGCTGTTGTTATTATATGCTACTATTTTTATATGTAATTCAAGGAGGCAAACATGCATAATAGCCTGTTTCCTCTTTCCCCAAAATGCCAACCTCGTGAAGTGAGTTTTGCTGAGAGAGTGCATTTCAATTCAGAGCTGTACATTTTCAAGAGATCACCACCATTATACATATTTATTTAAATATTAATTATTTCATCCAGACATAATATTTTTTTCTCTCTCTCTCTCCCTCTCTCTCTCTCTCTCTCTCTCTCTCTCTCTCTCTCTCTCTCTGTGTGTGTGTGTGTGTGTTGATGGTGAACACTTCACATGGAGTTGAACAATCTACTATCTCTTTTTCCCAGACCAATGTTCACTGTGTCAGGCTAATGCTAAGTTGCTTTATAGTATTTTAATAAGGATTATGAATTATAATGCATATTAAGATGTTGCATAAATTAATAGCAAGCCATGCTTGAATTTGTTTTTGTAATTGCAGTTTTCTTGGCAAGATCTTGGAAGTGGTTTATCCTTGCTTATTTCCGACAGCTGAGAGAGAGTAAGTGTCCCAAGGTCACACAGTTGGTTTTGTGCCTCAGGTGCAGTGGTGGGCTTCAAATAATTTAACAACCATTTCTCTGTTGGTTGCTGAGTGGGCATGGCCATGGTGGGCATGGTCTACTCCTGCACCATCCTGGGAGTGAAAACGGACCCAGAAATAGGCCCGTTTTCACCCCCCATGAGGCTCTGGGAGGCCCATTTTCCACTTCCCTGGGCTCCACGTGCAGACTGCACTTACCTGGGATCAAAAATGGGCTACGCGGGGACCCCTGGGATGGGCAGGGTGTGGTGGGACAGGGCCATCTGGTTATTGGAACTACCAGTTCCCTGAACTGGAATGAACCGTCTGAAACCCACCCTGTTGAGGTGGGACTAAAACTCACAGTCTCCCAGTTTCTAGCCTGGCACCTTCAACACTACACTAAGCTGGCTCTAATTTCTATAAATAAATAGCATAAGAACCTGCAGATACTTACATGAAGATTGAATAGGTATAAAATTTGTATAGAAAGGACTGTTACACATTGGATAGATAATTATTTGTAGTTCTCATAATATTGCAGCATATGCATATTTCACAAGTTCATTAGCACCTTGGCTTGTGTTTTGCCCAGACTTGACTGACATTCAGCATGCTAAATTACCTTAGGTTTTTTGGAACATCTCAAACTGATTATAGCCTTGAGACAAAACCTGATAAATGGATGTGCTCTAATTTTCAAGAGTAAACATTCTGATTATCAAAAGAACCTTCTGTTTATTCTGCCTAAGATGAATAACATCACTAAACTGCTTTTAAATTAAACTAGGAAAATTAAAATATATAGGCATATGAAAACTCTCTGGTTTCATGTTTGAAATTATATATAATGTTACATTCTATGTCACTTATATTGTTTCATGTCAATTCAGATTTCTGTGTCTCTGACAAGTGTTGATTCCCAAACAACCCTGTCTGCAGAAAATCATTCTCTCTCTCTCTCTCTCTCTCTCTCTCTCTCTCTCACTTCACACACACACACACACACACACTTCTAGGCAGATTTAATTAAGACAGTAGGAAGTAAAAAGAAATCCAGCACATCTGTCCTGAAGAGAAAGCCAGCATGTGATCTCCCTTTCCAGTTTCAGATTGACACCGTGAGCAGAACTCCAATCTGTTATATTCACTATAAATCACCTTGCTCTGAAAGGTGACAAAGAGTCAAAATTAGCAATAGGTTGATATGGCTTCCAGGACTTTAGAATGCCTTGATCTGCCTGAATCTGGAATGTGTTAAGACTGAGTTGCATAAACCTAGATTTTAAAAAGCAATACACTTTTATAGTGACTATTACATTATTTGGGGAAAGATTTAGAATAGCAAGATCTAACTAAATCATTCTACAATTTGTAGACTTCTAAGCCATTGTACCCCAGGTTATTACCTCTCTGGGTTTAACCCCTAGACTTGAGTTTTAATTCCTTGTATCAAAAGGATATAATGGATCATATCTGTTAAATCTCAAATGAACTTTAGCATATGTGTAAAAAAATTATACCATGTACCAGACATCATTCTTTCAAGCCACTGTGAACTTGCGCAATCTGCTTCTCTTCCTAAAAAACATTGTCATTGTCAGTGGAGTCTAAGGAAAGAAAAAGATGAATATATGTTTAATGAAGCAACAGGGGGAAAAACATCAAGAGCACCTTGTCCTATTACTTAGCTGCTTCCACTACTTGTGAGAATGGTTAGGTTCTCAGGAAGTCCCTTTCCTTCATCTGTGCAACGCAAAGACACTAATAAGATTTCTTTGCTGCTTCCTAGCCTTGTAATAAAAATCCAGTAACTAAGAGTTATCAGAGGAGATGGCTACCTCTTTTCCTTCTTCACCAAATCTCAGTCTTTGTGCCACTGCTATCACCAATCTCATAGCACAGCATATCCTATTAGTTCACTCACTTTTGATCATCCCAGTTGCTTTCTATTGAATTTCTTTTTGGTCAGTCCACCCTCCATCTTCCTATACCTTCTTAGAAATAACAACAAAATTTGTCCATAATTTGGGGAAAGATCAATTAGGCTGGGAAATTTAAATTATATAGGCACATGAAAACTCTTAATTTGACTTTGTCCATTATTTAGGGGAAGATGCCCAAGTCATTTGCCCATTTCATGTGAAATCCCTTAAAATTGTAGCCATCTACAGGTCAATTTAGCTTGAGGTTTTTGCTCTTCTGAAACCTCTAGTATAAACTTAAGTGGTAGTGTCACAATCACCTTGCCATGATCAGGACTGAGAAAATAAATTAAAAATCTTCTTTGCTTCCAAACTTCCCAGTGGTTACTAAAAAGCAACATGATACTGCATCAGTGCATTAGCAGAAGATAGAAAAGATGGAATTACTACTTCTGCAGAAAAAAGAAAAAGGAAAAAAAAAGAATTGCGTCTAACTTGTTATATTTCACAAATGAGAGAAAGAAGCACAAGAGTTTAAAGTTTGATCTCACTATTAATTGAATTTGCATTTAATACACAGAAATCCCTATAATTCACTTGCAATGGCTTCATTAACTTTGCCACAATAAAACTACTTAGAGTTTCAGTATCATTGGTAGTCAATTCTTGCAGTTTCTTCCTTGCCAAAGAAAATCATCTTCTCTTCTCTTCTCTTCTCTTCTCTTCTCTTCTCTTCTCTTCTCTTCTCTTCTCTTCTCTTCTCTTCTCTTCTCTTCTCTATTCTACTTCTTCATCTTCTTTTACTGAAAAGAAAAACTAGGGGAGACATGATAACAGTTCGTTTCTTTTACTTCAACTTCTTTTACTGGAAAAGACTAGGAGAGACATGATAGCAATACCATATAATCCAATATTTGGGGGATTCCAAAAAGATGAGGGGATCAAACAGTTTTCCAAAGCACCAAAAGGCAAGGCAAGAAACAATGGATGGAAACTAACCAAGGAAAGAAGCAATCTAGAACTAAGGAGAACTTTTCTAATGGTGAAAGTAATCAACCAATGGAATAGCTTGCCTTCAGAAGTTGTGGGTCCTCGGGTTCCGGTTTTGCGTGGCTTCGGCGGCGGCAGGAATTGGTGACTCTCCACGATTCCTGCTACGCTCGCCGCCAAGGTGCCCCCGATCCAAATGGGTCTGGGGGATATGGCTGCCCTGTAGAGGCAGCCGAAGAGAGAGGGGGTCCGGACAGGGGTTTGGGGTGTCGCAGACCTCCTCCTCAGCCAGAAAAAACCATTTTTCCCAAGGTGGTGGAGCGGCGGTCAGTAATGGCCACCACAAAGAAGCCTGCAGCCGGGTAAGATTTGTGCTGGAGGAAGCAGGAGAAAGTGAAAGTGCTGGCTGAACCAGGGCAATAAGATCTTAAATACCCTGGAAATTGAATTGCTTGAATTGCTTGAAGGATACATTGTTTCCCAAAGAAGATTGGAAAGCGGCGAAGAAAGCTGTCAAGGGAAAGTTTTTTTTTCTTCACTCTCCCTTCCCATAGAAATAGCAGACGGAGATATGGAAAATCTACTTGGGCACCGAAGGTAATTCAATTTGAAATTTAAAGCCAAGGGATAAAGGATTTCTGGACATTGGATTTAAAAACTTAATATTCTTTCTATTTGTTACAAGGGGAAGGGAAGAGATAAAGACTTATTATAAGATTGTACTGAAGGAGACTGCTTTGAGCCTATAAGAACAGGAATAAAAGACATTAAGACTTCTAGAAGATCATCTTGGAACTGTGTATTTGAATTCTACCCTAGGAGGTGAAAATATAGAAAGAAGAAAGTGCTAAATGAAACTGTTTACTCTGA
Source organism: Notechis scutatus (assembly GCF_049901735.1). Classification (NCBI taxonomy): domain Eukaryota; kingdom Metazoa; phylum Chordata; class Lepidosauria; order Squamata; family Elapidae; genus Notechis; species Notechis scutatus. The sequence goes on along the minus strand of NC_142009.1, from coordinate 262,390,505 downwards.
TTTGGTTTGCTTTGTGACTTTGGGATTTCTGTGATTTTTTTTTTTTTTTTTTTAAAGGGACTAAAGACATTAGGGTTGTTTCAAAAAAGAAAGAAAGAAAAAATGGCATTATCCTTTGAAGGACTACAAATGGAATTTCAAAGACTGAAAGAAGAAGATAAGGGCTCTTCCGGATCTATTTTTCACTTTTTAGAAATGGCGATCTCTACCTATCAAGAAATACGACAACGACAGGAAGGCTGGGATGAAGGAGAAGAAGCCATCTTTAATGGACAAACACACTTAGTGGAGGAAGAAAAGCGGAAGTGGGGCAAGGAAAAGGTGAACTTAGAACTTAAAAAAGCAACCAAGAAAAAGAAAAATGAGATGAAAAAGCGATATGATGTCAGAAAGCAACAGAAAGGAGAAATAGAACAGAGAGGGAAGACTAAGAGAGTGAAATTTGAGAGATGGGGGGGTCAAAAAGCTAGAATGGATAAGAAAGGAAGGGGAAAAGGAAAGAGAAGTCATAAAGGCTTTAAACAAGATGCTAAAAAACAATTTTTTTTCAGAGATAAAGGGGTAAGATAATTTTATAAAAATGATTCTGCAAAAGTACATAAGAATGTATTGTAGACATTAGTATTTGAAGCTGAGTTAGAAAATTAAAATATTATATGAGTTAAAAATGTATTAAAGGGAAGCCATGATTTAATTATAGAGTTTAATTTCTTATGAAATATTGTTTTTATTGTTTAAGAATTAATAATAGAATCTAATTTCCTATGAAACATTGTTTTTACTATATTATAAATTTAATATTTCTTTTTTATTTGTTTTTAGTTTTATTATTACTTATCAAACTCAATATTATTTGTTTGTTTTACTATTTTGAAATGTAATACTTTGAATGTACGGAGCAGAATCAGCACGGAAAATATGTATTATTTTAAGTGTTATTTAGGGGGAAGATAAAAAGTTGTCATACTTCAATCTGGGTTTACAGGAGAAATATTGTATTAGATAGAAAGGATAAGTAGGTGATTGAAAGAAAACGGACCAAAGATGCAAATATAATTATTTAATTGAGATGGAATAAATAAAATAGAATTAAAAGAATGAGTAGGAGAGAGAAAATATATGGAAAATAGAGAATGTTAAATAAGATATGAGATAGTATATTAAGTGAGTATAAATTTTGATTGATGTCTGTATAAAAAGAGTTAACTCGGGGTAAGCCGCCTTCCAAAAAGAAGTTTTATGTATTTATGTTTTGTGTAATGTTTGTTTAAGTTTGACAGGATGTGGAAGAGCACTAATGAAATTATATTCAATGAGTATATAACTTCAAGGCAGAAGAAATATGATTAAATAGAAGGAAAGGGAGTAATAAAGAGAAGTTTGGAAAAGATATGAAGTTGATTAGATAAGATAAATATATATATATTAAATTATAGAAATGTGATAATTTGGAATTATCTTCTTTTTAAATAAGATGGTTTATTTGTTTCTTTTAGAAAAGATATTTTATGTTACTACATCCTATGTTCTGTTTGTTTGTGTATTGTATTTTTTAAAAAAACTAATAAAGCTTGTCCAAAAAAAAAAAAAGAGAGAAGAAGTTGTGGGTCCTCTATCACTGGAGGCTTTTAAAAAGAGACTGGACAACCATTTGTCTGAAATTATATAGGGCCTCCTGCTTGAGCAGGAGGTTGGACTAGAAGACCTCCAAGGTCCCTTCCAACTCTATTATTTTATGTTCTGTGTTCTGTTTTCCCTTGCATGATGTGTGTATAAGAATTCCTGTGTGAGAGAATAGTTTGTATGTATCAAACAAAATGTCAATTTATGCAGTTAGCATAAACAGGGTACCACATTTTATAGGCAATGCATTTTAATTAGTTTTTCCAATCAATAAATCATTGGCTGTTTTTTCCCTTCCTGGTTTTGTTATTTCATTGTGTATGACTTCTAATATGTGTTTGTGCTCTGTGTATCTTTGTACACGTACAAATACACACATTCATATATATTGTTAGGATTGACTTCAGGTGAAAATTGACAAGACTAAAATCTGAGCAGTGCCTAGGATTTTTGTCTGTATTTATAATTTTGAGAGTGGCTTATCTTAAATTTAGGGTAATTTTCTTTTCAATTAAATGCAGTACTTATTTTAGAACTGAAAAAATGTGAAATCAAAAATTGATATTTTAATAGCTCATAGGGCATTGCAAATTAAGGCTACAAATTGATACTGATTAGGTTGATAAAACAAATAATTCAACAGTGGAATTTTTTTTGCTTGTTTGACTTCTATGCCTGCCCATCTCAACATATGACTCTGGGTAGCTAATAGCAATACAAATGCATACAAGAACATTAAATAAAATAACCGCAAGAACTATTAACCAAGTCCAAAGGGATCCAAAGACAGAAATCATTCACATACAAGATCAAAGCTTGAAAAAGATTTTTAAGACTTTACAGAAGGCCAAACAGATCATTGTTTTGTGGATTTTGGGCAAAGATCTGAGATGGAATGAGCTACAGCAAGAAGTACCATTTAATCCAAAGCAGGAAAGTGTGTGTGTGTAAATGACTCAATTACAGATTAACAGAGTTGGAAGGGACTTGTAATTCATCTAGTTCAACCACCACCCCAAGCAGGAGACTCTACACTATTTCTGAAAAATGGCAGTCCAATCTTTTCTTGAAAGCCTCCATAACTTCCAAAGGCAAACTGTTCCATTGGTTGATTGCTCTCACTGTCAGAAAATGTCTCCTTATTTCTAGGTTGAATCTCTCCTTGTTCAGTTTCCATCCATTATTGCTTGTCTGGCCTTTGGGTGCCTTAGAAAATAGCTTGACCCCTTCCTCTCTGTGGTAGCCCCTCAAATATTGGAAGACTGCTATCATGTCTCCCCTGGTCCTTCTCTTTACTAGACTAGCCATGTCTAGTTCCTGTAACCGTTCTTCATATGTTTTAGTCTCCAATCCCCTAATCATCCTGGTTGCTCTTCTCTGTGCTTTTTCTAGAGTCTCAACATCTTTTTTATAGTGTGGTGACCAGAACTGGATGCAGTATTCTAGGTATGTTCTTACTAAGGCTTTATGGAGTGGTATTAGTACCTCACTTGATCTTGATTGTTAATGCAATTTAGGATTGCATTGGCTTTTTTGGCTGCCACTGCACATTGCTGGCACATATTTTAACTGGTTGTCCACTAAGACTCCAAGATCCCTCTCATACTTAGTGTGTGTGTGTGTGTGTGTGTGTGTGTGTGTTCCATAACAGAAGGGAGAAGTAATGTTGAGTGTTCAATGAAGTTCTGAGATACAGAAACACACCAGAAAATCAGAAAATCAGAAGAGGGTCATGTGCAACATTGTTAGAATGACAAGATTGTGATTCTGAATTTATTCTATAATAATCTGATTGCTACTATCATGAAAGTTTAAAAACTCTAGACTCTATAATGAAAAAGCTCAAACACTGACCTCCCAGGAAAAAAAAATGGAAATGTCTTTTAAATTACTGATGAAAGATATACAAGGAGAAGGAAAACATGATTGATAATGTGAATAGGAGAGTCATTAAAATTAAAAACTGAAAGTTGAGCAAAATAATCTGAAGTTTATCTTTGTGCTTAGTAACACTGTCTTCTGTTCCTTTAGAAATATGGTCTCCTGTTTAGATTATGCAGTACCTTGAGTGTAAAGAAGATGAAATGTTTAAGGAAAAAAATGTATCTTATTTAAAGCAGACATCTGGAAGGTATTGTGGTGTTTTCAAGCCTAGGTAATAAAATGTTATGATTAGTAGAAACACATATTTTTTTCTCTCTAACAAATGAAGCCACACTTCTTTCCTGAGTTAATTAAAACACACATATTATCTTTTGCTTGTATAAACTTTTTTCAGATGAGTGTTGAACTGATTACTTTATTACAAAACACGGAATATAATATGAAGAATGACTGTATTCCGCATTGTTTATTATTCCAAAAAGAGTATTTAGATCAGACAATATGAATATAATATTTCCTATATATATATATTTCCCCAAACTATACGGCCTCCCAAAAATACACAAAGAAGGCATACCTCTCAGACCCATAGTCAGCTCCAGAGGAGCACCACTACAAAATCTAGCCAAATACCTAGCAAAGCAGCTACAGCCCCATGCTGAAACAGCAGCTTCACATGTACAAAACTCATACCACTTCTTGGAAATGATCAAAGATCTACACGTGGAGCAAGAAGATCTGCTTGTAAGTTTTGACGTGGTTTCCTTATTCACTCAAGTCCCGATAAAAGAGACCCTTGAAATCATCAAAAATAAATACCAACCAGCCAAACACCTCATGGAACTAACAGAACACTGCTTAACCAACACATATTTCATATACAAAGGACAAAGATACAAACAAATAGAAGGAGCCCCCATGGGATCACCACTGTCACCTGTCATTGCTAACCTGTTCATGGAAGAATTCGAATCCAGAGCCCTGGCCAATGCCATCCTCAAACCCAAACTATGGTTAAGATACATCGATGACACATTCGTGATTTGGCCCCATGGACAAGAAAACCTAAACAATTTCCTAACACACCTAAACAGCGCACACCCCAAAATCAAGTTCACCATGGAAACAGAAACAAACAAACAACTACCATTCCTAGATGTACTAATCTACAAAAACAGATGGCACACTAGGACACACCATATACCAGAAGAAAACACACACCAACCGCTACCTCAACGCCCAATCCCACCACCACCCAGCACAGATAAACTCCGTGGCTAAAACACTAATTACCAGAACCAAACGCCTGGCAGACAAGACACACATTAAGGCTGAACTATGCACCCTGACTAAAGTACTGACAGCCAACGGCTTCCACAAAAGCAAAATCACCAGCTTGATCCACAAAAACACACTGAAACATAATAGAGACCCAGAAGATGAACAGACCTATGGAACAGCTGTCCTGCCCTACATAAGAGGTACTACAGACAAAATTAGTAAGGTACTACACAGACATCACATCAGGACTGCCTTCAAAACAGACAGAAAAATAGCAGCCATCCTTAGCAACCCCAAAGATAAAATTGACCTGGAAAACCAAGGCATATACGAAGTCCCCTGTGCATCATGCCTGGCCACATACATTGGACAGACCAATAGAAGAATAAGTACCCGCCTGGATGAACACAAAAATGCAGTCAAAAAGCTGGAACACACTTCCTCACTAGTCCAACACATGGAAGCTACAGGTCATAGCATCAACTTCAATGGCACCAAAACCCTGGCCACTATGGAAAACCCTAGCCACAGAGTCATCAGAGAAGCCATAGAGATTGAAAAAAGACCAGAAAGCATGAACAGAAGAGATGATTCCACCAGGCTGTCAATCATTTGGAAGCCTGCACTCACAAACAAAAAATCTCCACACCACAAGCCAGGCAAACACCTGGGCACAAACAGATCCCCCCTGATACCTCCAGCTCAAACACACCCCAACCAGGCACCCAGATGAAACCCAGCTTCCTAACTAATGATAGCCGTCCATTTACCCGAAGCCAAGCTGCACTAAAGGCCTCCATTAAAGTAACACAATGCTGCCAGCCAATCAAGATACAAAAAGAGCCAAAAAACAGACAGAAGATATCAGAGACACCCATCAAGCAGAACACAGCAAACTCCGAGACCAATAAACACAGACCAAGACTCCCAACCAATCAGGATGAAGAAAAACCATTCTGGCACAGCAATAGGCTGCCCCAAATTTAAATCTGAAACCACTGTAAAAGTCTGACCCACAGACGGACACAATACAGAAGCCTGATGATGGCAGATGAGATTCTGCTGAAACGTTGCTACAACTTTAAAAGAACTACAATGATGTGGGAAAATACCCGAACCAAGCCGAACACCATACATGTAAGTACCTAAAACTTAAGAAAACATATATATATATATATATATATATATATATATATATATATATATATATATATATATATATATATATATATATTATATATATATATATATATATATATATATATATTCAATAATCCTCTAAAATTCTTTGTATCATATATGTCTATACTCTTTATAGCAGTTATCTTTCCAATAATTTCAAATGAGATCTTTACCCAGGAATCCATGACTGAATTAATAGACACATCAAATATTCCTTTAAAATGTAGATAAAAAATATCCCTATCATTTAGTTTCATTCAAGGACCTTAAAATCAACAAAGTAAAATGGATTTCCAATACCTTTGAAAAATTATGGTGCCATGTCTTTCATAAACATGAACCTTATCCCAAAGCAGTATGAACTGAACATTAGAATCAATCTTAACAGTACTCCACTTGTATTTCCTTATCTCCTGAGAACAGGAAGGCAATATTCCTTTACAGAATTAATGATGAAATAAGGCACCACCAGTCTCCAAAGGAATACAACGTACTAGAAGGAGAAGCAGTTCCTCTTTGGAATTCATGGACTAAAGGAATGACAAGTTAAAATAAATGTAGGCAGGTGATATGGACAAGGTTAATCTAGCAAGATTTAATATCAGTTTTACGATTAATAAAACTGGGAATGTTGAACACTGACCTCTATGAATCGTAGCTCAAAGAACCCTGCAAATTCCCATTTCAATCTATCCTTAGTCAGTAGGCAATAAATACAATTTGTCCCTCACTCCAACCATATTACCTTCTGCTGATAAGAAGCCACTGGGTTTTAGCAGAGGGTTAAGCAATGTACTGGAAACTATTGAATTCCACCCAACCTGGGGTTGCAAAGCCATTTTCAAGAAAAGACTGAGTTTTGTACATTTGCCAGCTATGCACATGGGGTAGTGTTTGACTTTAAAAAAGGAGTTATTGAAGTCATTTTAAATTCTATACTACATCAAAATAGGCACAGAAGTAAATATTATAAATTCCTACATGCTAGGTTTAATTTGTAGGTGCCTGAGGTTTTGCACTTTGGTTTTCCATTTTTAGTCTGTTAGCTCTACATCACTGTCATAGGACAGGCATAGGATTCTGAGAAGACTAAATAAGGTGTTCCTTTCCCTCATCCTACCATTTTTTTTAAAAAAAAATTAAACATCTTTGTAAAATGTTCAAGGATTGAGTTCATGTTTCCAGTTATATCCCTGTGCTTTTCCTTTGCTGATTCCTTTTTGAAAACACTTTGAGCAAGGAAAGTCAGGATTTATGGTGAGATGAGAAATTAACCCCTTAACAGCCATGAAAGCTTGCCTCAGAAGATTAAAATCTGGTATTTTGTCAAACAATATCTTCTGCCTTTTTTTAACAATTCTGCTTCAATATTATCAATAATATGGAGGGACTTACTGAAGTTCTCATAACTGGAGGATAATATTTTTGCCCTTAGTTACCTATGTGTTAGAAAAACAGCATGAATGTCTGTCCAATCTTTCATTATACAATTGTGTTAACGTTATATTACACAATTTCTTCAGTGGTCAGCACTTTAATTAGATTCCAAGGAAAGCTATCAAGACAAACTCCTCTTCATGAGCATATGCTCATCAAGAAGACGTACATGGCCAGGGAAGTTGCAGAGTGATCTGTAGGCGAGAGACTCCTCTCCCCCAAGAACACTAAAGTAATCCTGGAAAGTAATTGGAAAGTAAAGTAAAGTAAAGTAAAGTACTAAAGTAATCCTGGAAAGTAAAGTAAGTGGGCCTTTTGGGGTGATGCCTTCTTTCTCAGCAGAACCTACCTTGCACAGGAAACTGTGCAGTTTTTTTAATGGGTTCTTCACTTTAAAAAAGTCGATGTACATCAATTAAAAAAGCCCCAGGAAGCAGAGTAGTAACCCATTTTCTGACTAGTGGAATAGATATGAGGCTTCTCTTAATTTGTTCAAAGTGGCTTCTATGAAAGCATTGCATATGTACACAACACATTTTCCTCAAAGTAAAATGATTGCTCAATAAAATATACATTTTCTAATATCATAAATGCATTCTTTCTTTGCTATTCTCCTTGGACTGTACTTGGCAGAAGATAAAATAAAAGGGATTATAGGACTAAGGAGGAGAAAAAACAGAAGATGATATAACAGTGATATCAGGGCAGCAATTTATATTAGGAAAAACTTTCTAACTATGAAATGATACCTGAAAACAATATATGAGTGAAGTTGGCCTGGTGTTCAAACTGACTGATATGGGTGTCTCTTATTTATACTGATACCTTTTGCTGCGCAATATCTGAAAGGATTGGCAATCAAAATAAATTGCCCAATTTCTCCCCGCTCCACTTCAACTATTCAATTTATTTAGAGAAATAAAAAAATAATAGAAGCTGGCTACATTAATTAAGTTCCATTGAGTTCACTGTTTATTTATTTATTTATTCATTCATTTATGAAATTTATATTGCCGCCTATTCACACATGGTGACTCATGGCATCTTATCGGAATATAAAAAGATCATATATATAAAAATAAAACTAATAGAAAAATAATCAAATAATCAAACAATTTAATAGCTCCCCAACCCAGTGACAACACATCACACAAGCCATTTAATGGGCTCCATTTTGCTCTGGGTTCCCCAGATCTGCTGGCAGAACTAGGTCTTTGACCCATTAATATTTCTTTTTTAAAAATTATGTAGATGAGGAAAAGGCCTCATGAATCTGACATTATGTTATCAAAAGGGATTAAAGTCATTGTATAGCATCATTTATTGTTGTCAGGCATATTCAGGGCCTGGAAAAGACTCTGCTAACCTCCTTTTTTGCCTCTCTGAACCTTTAAATACATTTACATCATCAGTGACACCTAAGGTCAGGTAATTCTCTGCAGGCTATTCCTTGACAGTCTTTCAAACAGTTCTGACAGCTGAGAGTATAGCAGAGAGACTCACACCTAGAAGCGTAATTTGAAATGTTAATTGAGAAACACCTCATTGACCTTGGCAGCTTTCATCTTCTACTAGTGAGAGAAGCAAACTGAAGATGAACTAATAGAAGAAGGCAAAGGATGAATGTGATGAACCTGGATGCATTTTTTTAAAGAAAATGTATTTAAATGGTCTGGATTTATCCATTTCTTAAAATATGAGGAACTTAGATTAATGTCAGAGGAACCAAGAGCTCTGAGGTATTAAAATCTAGGATCTTAAAAGTAGTCATATAATAGTTAATCAAATTTTATCTATTTTTAATTGCCTGATTCTTACTTATTCTTTAACATTATATTCTTTTACATGATATTTTAATTCCATCACCGAAAGCTATCTAGAGTTGCCTTGATGAGAAGGAAAGTACAGAAATCTAATTACCAAACAAACAAACAAAATAATGGGTTGTTACTTACAAGGAAAATCTTGTCCATTCTGACTCTCCACAAAGTTACATTACTATGCTGTTTCTTCAGAGTTTTGGAAAGTTATATTGGACAGTGCTTGACAGAAGAAAGAGAAGAAGAAACACAAAAGTATTTAGCAAGAGTATTACTAAAGACTCAGTTTAGTCCAGGCTTGTCCAACCCGCGGCCCACGGGCCGCATGCGGCCCAGGTTGCCTCGTAATGCGGCCCAACGCCCACCCCAACCTTCATGAAAGATCCAGCGAGGAGGAGGAGGAGAGGCAGGCGCGACGCGGGGCGAGGCGAGCAACAGAAAAGGCGGGCAGCTGCAGCCCAAAAGTCCCGCCCTGCCACCTCCTGCTGTTGCCGCCGCCGCCACCGCTGCTGCATTTGCAGGAGGAGAGGTAGGCACGAGGCGGGGCGAGGCGAGCAACAGAAAAGGCGGGCAGCCGCAGCCCAAAAGTCCCGCCCCGCCACCTCCTGCTGTTGCCGCCGCCGCCGCCACCACGGCTGCATTTGCAGGAGGAGAGGTAGGTGCGAGGCGGAGCAAGGCGAGCAACAGAAAAGGTGGGCAGCCGCAGCCCAAAAGTCCCGCCCGGCCACCTCCTGCTGTTGCCCCCGCCGCCTCTGCCGCCGCTGCTGCTTCTGCCCCCGCCACCGCCACTGCTGCTTCTGCCCCCGCCGCCGCTGCTGCTTCTGCCCCGTTGCCGCTGCCGCCGCTGCTGCTGCTTCTGCCCATGCCGCCACCGCTGCTGCTTCTGCCCCCGCCACCGCTGCCGCCGCTGCTGCATTTGCAGGAGGAGAGGTAGGCGTGAGGCGGGCGAGCTTTCTTCCCCCCCCCCCACACCGCAAAATTTGGCCGGAAAATTAATAAAAATAAATAATTTGCAGGAGGAGAGGTAGGCGCGAGGAGGGCGAGCTTTCCCCTCCCCCCACCCGCAAAATTTGGCGGAAAATTATAAAATAAAAAATAAATAATTTTTAATAAATAATTAATAATAAATAATAAATAATAATTTTATTTTATTTTATTATTTTATTAATTAATTTAATTTAATTTAATTATTTAATTTAATTTAATTTAATTTAATTTAATTTAATTATTTAATTTAATTTAATTTAATTTAATTTAATTTTATTTAATTTTATTTTATTTTATTATTTTATTTTAATTTGATTTTATTTTATTTTATTTTATTTTATTTTATTTTATTTTATTTTATTTTATTTTATTTTTTTTTATTTTATTTTATTTTATTTTATTTTATTTTATTTTATTTTATTTTATTTTATTTTATTTTATTTTATTTTATTTTATTTTATTTTATTTTATTATGTGCGGCCCAAACCAAATTTTCATCTTCTAATGTGGCCCAGGGAAGGTGAAAGGTTGGACACCCCTGGTTTAGTCTAACGGTTATAGCACCAGGCTAGAAACTGTAAATTCTAATCCCACTTTAGCCATGAAAGCCAGCTAGGTGATTTTAAGTCAGTTGCTCTCTTTCAGTCCAACTCACTTCATAGGACTGTGGTGGGGAGAATAGGAAGAAAAATAGTATTAGACATTTTCATCATCTTGAGTAGTTTATTAAAAAAAATAAAGTTGGGATATAAGTAAATAAAAATAGAGACTGGTAGTAATTGTTGTTTTGCACCTTTGGTGAGAAGTAGGAAGAAAATATTGTCTTGTGTGACTGACACATCTGCCTCCCAAATCATCATGATCCTGGTGAAACATTGGTTACATCAGTCATAGCATTTTAGAACATAGTGTGATCTGGAGGTTAAATGGCATTTTTACCTGATTTAAGCAATAGAATTATTTTATGGGAAAAATAAATGAATAATTCCTTTGAGATACTAGAAAATACCTGCAGCTCAGGTTTTAGATTTTGGCAGTGGTTTCCTCTCCAAGCTTGTTTCAATTTAATTTCTGAATGTTTCATTACTAGACTAGGTAACATCAGCAGGGTTTTCTTGTCCTATTCTCCTTAGCTTAGGAATAATTCCTTTTTCTATCTCAGCTCCTGACGGTTAGCTCCAGATCATCCAGGAAAAATGATGATGATGATGATTCTCTACCCCGTCATGGCCATTCTGTATGAAAATTCTTATGTTTTTTTCCCCCCACATTTTACGATTTAACATTTCATTACATTTGGCCCAAATCAGCACAATTATGAGCATGTATAAGCAATAAATAAAAGAGTATAATTCAAAATGCCCTGTATGGATTTATATGGGGTCCCCCCCCCAATGTATTCATTCAAAGGTCTAATCAGCAAATTTTATAGGTAGTACTCACTTACTGACTGCTTAGTCATGAATATTTAAAGTTACAACAAGACTGGAAAAGAAGATTTGAGTCCATCCTCAAAATTGTATTTATTGTAGAATCCCCATGATATACATATAAATAACTACTTGTATATCACTCTGGACAAATAAAAGAATTATTAGTATTTTTCTATGCTTTATTATGTATAAGCAAACCATGCTTTCCTGATTCTTACTCCAGCTTAGAGAACCATTGTGATATGCAATTGATGTCTCTGTGCCGTCTGATTGTCTGTAACTAATTATTGTAGCTTTTCATGTATTCATGTAGCTACATGAGTTGCATGGGTTAAATAGCAATCCCTAGCATACCTAACAGATTTCCTCTTATTTTTTGTGCAGCAAAATTTGTAACATTATTTTGTATTATTTCTGTCCGCTTAACGTTTTCCCCATGCACTATGATTTTCAGTATATTTTGCATTGTTGTTAGTTAGGATACATTTGAAGTTCCAGATTAGATGTTTGAAAAGATCAGATAATTTCTATACACACAAAAACACATGCCACACACCACACATCTGCATACATATTATCTCATTCCCATACAAATAACAAAAAATACTTTTTTCATCATTCTCTCACTCCAATGCCATGCCAAATCATTTCATCCCATTTTATACTTATTTCTGTTCCCTCTACTAAAGGCTCCTTATTTAGCCTTCTTTATCCACTTCCATTTTTTTGTCCAATCAAAATTGGTCTGCCATTTTCACTTTTGCAGCAATCAATCTCTTAAATACATTTTACCTCATCCACAGCTCTTTTCATTTCCTAATTCCACCAACTATTTTCATACTGTCTATTAGCATAACTCCACATACTTCTGTGGCACTCTGTAATGTAATACTTTTCATATCTTTCTCTAAACAGTTTCTATATTCTTCTTCCTTATTCTCACTTTCCATTCATTGGTTTGAGAGAGTAATCTATCTTTTAATACTTTTTTCATACAAGACTCATATTTTCTCTTTCTGCATTCAATCAATTTTCATTCTGATTTCTTTCACTTTCATGTTTTCCAATGTCCATACTATGTAAGGTACACTCTTAACACAACCAAAGTTTTGGTCTGTCTCACATTCAGAACCTTATTTTCCTCTTGTATTCCTTACTAGTTGTCACAGCCTGACTGTGTGTAGCATGAATAGACCTATGTTTAAATTAATCTTTGAAACCAAGAGACCTTTTACAGCAGATACTTACCAAACTATTATAGTTCTCGTTCATTATTTATTATCTCTGTCTGTCTGTCTGTCTATCATCTATCTATCTCATTTATCTTTTTCCTTCATTCTCAGATTGAGATGTCTCATCTAGACATTTATGTTGCATAGCACTTTTTTCCCCTTGGGGTTAATTCATTCATAGTGCTGGGTATTTTTCCTCTAAATCTAGAACTGTTGTTACCATTCTCAAGAACATAGAGTTATCATCAACCTATAAATTTCTGGTTCCTTATAGATCCATAGCAATTTGTAATTTCTGGTGTACATTTTAGACCTTTCATTTATAATTAAATTTATAAATCAATAATATTATTCAGTCAATAAGTAACAAAGTTTAGATGAACAAAAACAGAACAAATAATTAGATACAATAGCATAAACGTCTATAGAGATTTTCAGTCATCTAGGTCAGTGGTCCCCAACCTTTTTTGTACCAGGGACCAGTTTCAAGCAGAAACACTTTTTCAAGGACCGGCGGCGGGGGGGGGATTGTATTTTCCATTCCCAAAACGTTATGTTTACCCTACAACTAGCATTAAAGACACCTGACTGCAGTCTCTCTAGTTCTAGGTCTTGCCCAGCTGTGTAGCTACAAAATTTCATGCAGATGTTTCTCTTATCTCTGTTTGGTGAAAACAGGAATTGAATGAGGAGCATTTAGTCAGTGTGTTTTCCCTAGGAAGCTCCTGTAGTCCTTGTTTAGGGATCATTCAGAGCTACGATGGACCTCTTAACATCCAGCCCAGGAAGAAACTGCTTCAAAGAAGCCGGAGGGGGGTGGCTTTTCCTGTCGCCGAACCTCCTCCGAAGCTCCCGTTCACCCCCACCCTGCCCACCCGCGCGCAGTTCAATCCAGTGCTCCGTTCTGCCTGCCTGCCTGCCTGCGTTTCTGGTTGTTTGGGAGCAGCTTCGGCTGATAAAAAGAGGCGAATAGTTATTATTCTCAGCTGAAGCTGTTCCCAAACAACCAGGAATGAAGGCAGGCAGGCAGGCAGGCAGGCAGAACGGAGCACTGGATTGAACTGCGCGCGGGCGGGCGGGATGGGGGTGAACGGGCGCTTCGGAGGAGCTGCGGCAACAGGAAAAGCCACCCCCCGGCTTCTTTGAAGCAGTTTCTTCCTGGGCTGGTGGAGGAGCGAAAGAGCGACTGAGAGAGGAACGAGGCGGGAGGAAACCGAAGCCGCTGAGCCGCAGAGCAGGACAGGCTTTGGTTGCTTCCTCCCTCCCCTTCTTTCATTTGTGTCCTTGATCCCTGATCCCAGCAGCATTCACCGAAGGCGAAGAAAGCCGCCATTTTTTTTTCTTTGCGGCCCGGTACCGGTCCGTGGACCGGTGGTTGGGGACCCCTGATCTAGGTCATGGTTGTCCCAAAAATGTTTTTTCAAGAGGCAACTGGACTTTCTTTATTTTTCATTGAAGACATTTTGCTTCTTATTCAAGAACAGAAGAAGCTTTTTGAATGAGAAGCAAAACATCTTCAAGGAAAAACAAAGAAAGTCCAGTTGCCTCTTTGGGATATACAATACTATACTGACAAATAGCAAAAACTTGTTTTGAGAGTTAACTAGACATTTGAGGCTCCATTTTGTATAGCTAGAAATGATTTCAGAGATTTTCTTTAAATTCTCTAAAAGAGTCTTTTTATTACATGTTTTTCCACATAAATCCCTGTCCATTTCCCATATACAATTTGAGCCAATATTTTGGCTTAAAAAAAGTTTTGAAGCTGTGGGGAATAATTGTGGTCCACCAAAGTAAAAAAAAAAATGATAACATTCATTGACCTAAAGGTTGATTGCACTACATAATTCTGGCATGTATTCCAAGTACTGTTTGAGTGGAAACCCATCCTGAGGCATTGAAATGTGTTAGACTGCTCTAATTTATTCCTTTCTACTCTCCAGGATTATTGCTTAATTTTTCTCAGCAAAGAGCAAAAATTTTGATATACAAATATGAAGCTGAAAGCAGGGTATAAAACTCTATTCACTGAAACTTACTGTATCATCAGGGTTTCATAAAGTTTGGTCAGATTTTGTTTCCTAAGGACCAAAAAGATTTAAAAAAACCCAATATATTTAGGTTCATCAGAGAGTGGACCATAACTGAGGAAAATAAATCCAGTAATGTCCAATAAGATATACATCAAAACACCTGAACAGGACTAAGCACTGTGTTTGTGTGAGCTTAGTTATGATGTAGAACAAGTCAACATATTTGTCCTGAACTTGTACTGCCTATCACAAATGATGTGCACTTGAAAGAGATTTGCAAACAGGCACTTCTTCTGCAGAATACTATTGTAGAAGAGAGAAAAGGATATTCATTTTTTTAAAAAAAAACTATTTCTGATAATAAAAAGATGGGATTATTATGTATGACACGTGAATCTACAAAATAGAAACCAACAAGGATTTGATTTATCAATTAGACATCTATAAAATGAAAACCAAGTGGGAATCAATTTAGAAATTTGGAGAGAGAGAGGGGACATATACTGTAGAATGAGTAAACTAATTAAGCATTTTTTGCCATTTTTTTCTACAATTTGTATTGAAATTTGTATTTTCCATTTCCTGGAAAATATTAGTAGAGTGTTGGTGAGTATACATATGCATGCTATGTTGCTTCCACTACGATGCTTGTTTTGCCTATGTCAAGCATGAAAGACCATGTCAAGCAGTGGGCTGCTGGGGGTTCGCAGGGGTTCGGGAGAGCCCCCAGCTAAGATTCTGTGCAGTTCAGAGAACCCCCACTCCTAGCTGGCCCCATCTATCCCACCCAGCCCCTCCCAGAAGTCCCCATGAGGCCTGCTTTCGATGCAGGTAAATGCCAGGTGCATGCGGAGGCTCGAGGAAAGCCTCTGGAGCCCAGGAAGGGCAAAAAATGCCCCCTCCCCACAGTGAAGGAGGCCAACTAGGCAATGCCCACCATAGCCACACCCACCCAGCAACCGGGCAGAGAACTCTTTGCTAAATTTTTTGAAGCCCATCCCTGACCAGGTCCACATGTGAAAGTTCAATTAAACTGATTTATAGCTAAAACCTCTATGCACATGAATCTTTTCAACTAATGGTTAGCACCTGTTTGAAGTTAGATAAAAGTCAACAGAATTTAGGAAGGGTTGAACATAGTCTACACAGGGATTCTAGGCTGATCTCTCTTTTAACTACACAGGTTAATAAAGTAGATCTGACACTACTTCTCCTACAGCCTTTTTTCTAAATACTTTATCCACCCTTTCACACTGGTTCTCTCATAACTTATAGATGGGGAAGTTAATGAAATCAATTATTTATAGAAGGATGTATATTTCTGTATTTTATCTTTATTCCCATAGAACATAAAGCCTCCAACTCTGCCCTCTTTGTGTGTCAGATCTACTTTTTATTTCAATTTTACCAACATAAAACTAATACAAACTGGATCTGTACTTTCTTTAATGTGTAATTACTACGGCCACTGTAGCAGTGCATTCCCAAATGTGTATTATAAAGGTCAGAAATATTCCCCACATTTTTGTTTTGCTTTAATAAGTTCACTAGCATACCATTTCTTTTTTTTAAAAAAATAAATTTTATAAAGTTTCCAAATTTTAAAAAACATAAAACAAAACTTTATACATTGTTATCAACATCAAGACATCTTTTGTATTTCCTCACATTTTTCAGTATATGCATTTACTTATTCCTTTACCATTGCATCTTGCTCTTACTATAAATCAATATCTTTTATCCTTACATCTCAATCTTCTCTATGGTATATTTACATATTTACATATTTCCTCATTCTTTTCCTAATTGCCATTTTATTTTATTTTTATTTCTAAACCACTCATACCAGGCATACCAGGCCCTAGAATAAATTGAATCTTCTCTTTTATTTTCATCATTAGCCTATCCATCTCTATACAATCTATTATTATTTTTTAATAATGATGCCTTCCGGTGGAACCCTTTTTTCCTTCCAGAGTTGTGTGTACAAAATCCTTGCAGATGTTAATATATGTAACATAATATATATCTCTTTTATTGCATTTTTGTGTTATTATACCTAATAAAAAAGTTTCCAGATTAAATTTAATTTTCTGATTCGTGATTTCTTCTATCCATTGTCTAATTGTATTCCAATATTTTTTCACTTCCTGGCATGTCCACCAGGTATGAAAATAAGTGCCATTTTTTTTCAGATTTCCAACAATTTGGGTTTGAGTTGAACATTTTTGCCAATCTAGCGGGAGGAAGGTGCCACCTGTAGAACATTTTGTATTGATTTCCCTTGTATGCTGTGGTTATTCTGTTGTTGAAGTGTTCAGTTTTGGTGATAGTTCTGGTATTTTTAAAGTCAATCTCATGTCCTGTGGCTTTGAGGTGTTGGACCAGGGAAGAAGTCGGTTCTTCTTTTATGATTGAGTTCTTGTGTTCTTCAATGCATGACTTCTTCCCTGGTCCAACACCTCAAAACCACAGGACATGAGATTGACTTTAAAAATACCAGAACTATCACCAAAACTGAAAACTTCAACAACAGAATAATCAGAGAAGCCATAGAGATAGAAAAACGCCCACACAGCATGAATATACGAGATGATACCTCCCACCTACCAGCCATTTGGAAACCCGCCCTCATTAACAAACAAGTACCTAACATGAAGAATGACACCAGACCCACACCCACGAGGGCCACACAAGATGCTACCACCACACTTCCATGTAGAAAGCAGACTCACACCCACACAGAAGATGAGACATGACCACGGACCAGAAGCCGTACAGCAGCTGCATACACAACAGTGCACAACATCTCAGACAAGATCCTCACTGAAGCCGAAACCAAGGTCCTTTCAAAAGGATTCAACTTTGCTGTCGCTCCCAAACACATCCCCACAGAAACCATCATATGCGGAGTTGAAACCAGCCTGACCAAAACCAACCCTGATGATGCTAATAGAATCAGACTCGAAATCACCAACATCCTCTGCACTAGCAAACCACCCAAAAGCAACTTATTCAAAGAAGAACAAACTGCACTACTTAACCTGAAAGAAGACACCAGCATAATAATCCTACCAGCAGACAAGGGCAACGCGACAGTGGTTATGAACATATCTGACTACCAAACCAAGTTAACCAATCTACTCCTAGACCCCACATACAAACCCCTAAAGACAGACCCCACCATCTACCTAGAAAAAACCACCAGATCCAAAATAAAAGCCTCCCCCATCAGTGAAGAAATCCAGCAAAGAATCATACCCAGAGAGAAATCATCCAGATGCCCTAAGCTTTATGGTCTCCCCAAGATACACAAAGAAGGAACCCCACTTAGACCAATAGTCAGCTCCATAGGCTCACCTCTACAAAACCTAGCCAAATTTCTCACCAAACAACTACAGCCCTATGCAGAATCCATCAACTCACATGTAAGAAACTCATTCCAGTTCATCGAGATCATAAAGAAACAAAACTTACAACCCAGCGACCTACTAGTGAGCTTCGATGTCATATCCCTCTTTACCCAAGTGCCAATAAAAGAAGCCATGACAGCCATCCAAAACAAATACAACCCCCCCCAAGCACATCCTAGATCTGACCAACCACTGCCTATCCAATACATACTTCACCTACAACTGAAAAAATACAAACAAATAGAAGGAGCACCCATGGGATCACCCCTCTCACCTGTCATCACAAACCTCTACATGGAACCCTTTGAAACACAAGCCCTAGAAAAATATGATCACAAACCCAAACTCTGGCTCAGATACGTAGATGACACCTTCATAATCTGGCCACACGGGAAAGAAACATTGAACAACTTCCTCACACACCTCAACAGCCTACACCCCAAAATACAATTCACCATGGAAACAGAAGCTAACAATCAACTTCCCTTCCTAGATGTCTTGGTATACAAAAAACCCAATGGCTCCCTATGACACACCATCTACCAGAAGAAAACACATACAAACCGCTATCTACACGCACTCTCACACCACCACCCAGCACAGATCAATTCCGTAGCTGAGACACTCATCTCCAGAACAAAATGCTTAGCCGATGAACAACACCTAAAAACTGAACTACACACTCTCACCAACGTACTAACAGCCAATGGATTCCAAAGAAAGAAGATTACCCACCTAATCCAAAAAGAAACCCCAACCAAAATCCAAGACAGAGAACAAGAGAACGGCAAAGCCCTCCTCCCATATATAAAAGGCACTACAGACAAAATCAGCAAGATCCTCCAAAAACGCAACATAAAAACAGCATTCTGCACAAACAGAAAAATATCCACCATCCTAAGAAACCCTAAAGACAAAATCGAGTTAGAAAACCAAGGAGTATACGAAATCCCTTGCACCGCCTGCCCCACCACATACATTGGACAAACTAACAGAAGAATAAGTGCACGCATTGAAGAACGTAAGAACTCAATCAAAAAAGAAGAACCAACCTCTTCCCTGGTCCAACACCTCAAAGCCACAGGACATGAGATTGACTTTAAAAATACCAGAACTATCGCCAAAACCGAACACTTCAACAACAGAATAATCAGAGAGCCATAGAGATAGAAAAACGCCCACACAGCATGAATAAAAGAGATGACACCTCCCGCTTACCAGCCATTTGGAAACCTGCCCTCATGAACAGACGAGTACCTAACATGAAGAATGACGCCAGACCCACACCCACGAGGGCCACACAAGATGCCACCACCACACTTCCACGTAAAAAGCAGACTCACACCCACACAGAAGATGTGACACGACCACAGACCAGAAGCCGCACTGCAGTTGCATCACTACCCACTTCAAACCCCTCCGAGCCATACATGAAGCGAACTGACCCCCACCATGAAGATGCAGCACGACCACGAACTCGAAGCCAAACAGCAAGATCACAGCTCACCAGCTCAAATCCCCCAGCAACTAAGACTAAGCTGAGGACAACCAAGCCCCCACCTGAACAGAACACACCTCCAGCCAATCAGAACACGGCCAACCCCCCAACCAATCAGAACACAGCCAAACCCCCAACCAATGAGAACACACCCCCACCCAATCAGAACACAGCCAAGCCCCCACCCAATCAAGTCACACCCCCACTAGCAGTTAAAAGGAAGAAGCAGCTGCAAGCTCACATCACTCTGAGAAGCACAGAGCTGAAGACACAAGCCTGAAGATGATGAATGAGACTTCATCGAAACGTTGCCTAGATACTTCCAATCTTACGCAGGAGAAAACCCAAATAACCAAAGATCTATCTATCTATCTATCTATCTATCTATCTATCTATCTATCTATCTATCTATCTATCTATCTATCTATCTGTCTGTCTGTCTGTCTGTCTGTGTATATATATATATATATATATATATATATATATATATATATATATATATATATATATATATATATATATATATATATATATATATATATCTTTAAATTTTTTTCAATATACACTTTTGAATTTAATGCTTAGAAATTATTCAGCTTTCTTCTTCTTTCTTCCTTCTTCTTTTCCCTTTCTTCTGCACACCATCAAATTACTTTCCTCATTTCCTGTTTCCTCAGTCCTCTTTAACTACTTAGTCACTTTGACTCTCAAATTGCACAGTCACAGCTTTCTATCAAAATGGTTCCACTCTCCGTTCAACTACAGTTCTCCATTAAAGTTCCAATTGTTCTCTCTAATGTCTCTTTTCTGCTCTACCAGTAATCAATCCAAATCGTAGAAATTTTGAGTTTTTATTCACAGTCTCGATCTTTTCTTCTGTGGTACTCTCTCTCAGCTGTTAAACTGTTGTTTTCTCCTCTCTCTTTCGCTCTGCTATCCCCCGCCAATTAGCCGCTGTATTCACTGTCTCCAGAGGCTCCCTCTGTCAAAGTCTTTCACAGGGCTCTCTCACCTCTCAAAAACTGTCCCAGTCTGCCGTTCTCCTTCTGATGTCTTACATTGATCCACTTTCCTGCTTCCCAATCACATCTGGCTGTCACAGATTCGGACCCGCTATAGATGCTGGGTTTCTTTTGCACCAGATTCAAAGGGCTTCCCCTCATTGCAGTGGGAGGTTGCTTTCCTCCACTCTGCTCCTAGGCTTCCCCTTCTAACTCGCGTGTCTCTCCAAGCTTCACGATGCCTTTGAGAGCTTCCAAGCATGAAAATTTGGATACAGGATTGCACAGATCACTCTCCTGCTTCGCTCCGCTGTGACCTCACCACCGGAAGTCCACTAGCATACCATTTCATTGTTTCACCAAATTGTCTCAGGTGAGCGGACCAGTTAATCTGCATCGGCTAGCTTGTTTGCTTTCAAATTGCCATGTTGGAGAAGACTCTTGAGAGTTCCTTGGACTTCGAGGAGGTCGAATCAGTCAATCCTAAAGGAAATCAATCCTGTTAAAAGTCTCAAAGATTCTCAGTCATCCAGGTCATGGTTGTCCCAAAAGTGCTTTTTCAGGGGGCAACTGGACTTTTGCTTCTCATCCAAGAAACTTCTTCAGTTCTGACAGGATAGTGGGAGATGGAGGAAAGGAACCAGGAGCACTATTCAGGTGACCTGAGGACACAGATAAACCTCCAAGTGATTCAATGACCCTCTAAAAGGATGCAAATGACCAGCTGTCTGCAAGGATTATAAATCCTTCCATTCCCCACTATCCTGTCAGAACTGGAGAAGCTTCTTGAATGAGAAGCGAAACGTATTCAAAGAAAAAACAGAAAGTGCAGTTGCCACCTGAAAAAGCACCTTTGGGACAATCCTGGCTGTTCTTTAGAAACACAGATATTAAAGCTGAAGGTCAAATAGTTTGGCCACCTAATGAGAAGAGTGGAGTCATTGGAAAAATCCTAATGTTGGGAAGGATTGAAAGCAAAAGCAGATGGGGACAGCAAATAATGAGATGATTAGATAGTGTCATTGACACAATGAACATGAATTTGGGTGAACTCCAGGAGACAGGGGATGCCTGGTGTGGTATGATCCATGTGGAGTCAGACACAACTTAGCAACTGTACAATAGCAACAACAGCCAGCTTCTTAAAAAAAAAAAATCTGCTGAGTTTGAAGAAGAAAATTCTGCCTCTGTTGCCTCTATTGCAACTATTGAACCTTCAAAAATATCTATAAGGAAAGCATCAGAGAGTTTGTAGAAAGCATGGAGCAATGGGATAAAGGGAAAGTCCTATCTTCTCAATAACCAATCAGACTGCAGGAATTTATCTAGAATAAAGCAAACTTAGCAGGATGGCTGTACAAGGACACTTGAGCTGACCCAAATGAAAAATCATTACTTGCAACTTGGAATAGGGAAATATAGGGAGGATTTCCTATTCCTAGTGGACTGCAGTGAATAGAAGATAATGTCCTCTGTTACTGGCTCCATGAATTGTTCAGAGCAGAGTTCATGAGGAGAATGAATATATGAATAGAGGAGTGTGAATGTGCCCTAAGGCAGAATTTAAATAGAATTGTTACTTCTATATATTTGAAAAGTATACTATTAGCTCTTCTATGTCCAGGCTAAACAGTGGTGGTACTCAGAAGCTAATACTAGTGATATCTTATAAAACATGTCATAACTGGCATATTCTACTTTTTTCAGTTATGTAAGTCAGTTAAATGGTATGAAAACAGATTCAGAACAAGATGCAGTTAATATTTCCAATAAGTTATTTTACCTAAAATGGAAAAATTATTCAAACTTTCTGAATTAAATTTATGCTTTTAGCATTCCCTAAGCTGTCAGAATGAAATGATGAGCAGAACATCATGATGAGTAGGTCTGTGGTTTGTTATTGGAAACAGCAGAAGAAAGGGAGAAAGGCTGTAAGTTGAGTTGGTGATAGTATATAAAAGCAAAGAATAGCAGAAGAATATAATGTTCAATAATACATTGTCCAACCTGCAGATATTTAGTGGGCCTTGAGTAGAAGTCAGTGGCATGAAACATACATTAAGAAGGTGTTAGAAGGGGTGTTATACAGAAACTATATGACCAATGTTGGATCTGGAGGTGTGGGCGCAATAACGGAGACGAGGCATCGGATAGTGACTCAACTCTTTAATAGTGACTTCGGAACAGAGCAAAATACTTGGGCAGCAGCAGCTCTTTTATAGAGCTGGCTGCTGCCACAACAACCAATGAAAAACGAGTTAACCGCTCTAAAAGCGTCCAATCAGTGATGGCCCGCTGTTAGCCAATCAGACCAGCCAGAGGCAGCCAATCACGATTCGCTTATTCGCGGGCCAATCAGAAGTGCAGGATTACGAACCTGCGGCTGGAGTAAAGCTAGTAGGGTTTTTAATAATTGAGTTTATTTAGTTCGTAACACCCCTCCCCCCTTGGTTTCGTCTGAGGGGTGGGGTGACATATTCTCGCAAGTAGGCAGGCCGTTTCACCTGCCTGTTCGATTTTCGCAGTTCCACCAGTTTCCGCTCTGATTCTGGTACCGGTGGGGTGTTTGTAGGACCGGGTGGTGACGACGGTTCCGCAACCTTGCTGGGTGACTCAGGGCTGTCTTCTCTGTTGTCATCCGGGTTCCCTGTACTTGCTTCTCTGACCGGGCTGCTCTGTGGTGAGGCAATCGCCTGTCTTGGGCCTCCGCCGGAAGGCGAGTATCCCATGGTTGTTTGTGCAGACTGCTGGGCTTCGATTATTGGGTCCTCTGTTATTTCTATTTCGGCCCCCTCGTCTACCCTTCCCCCCCCCGGTTAGAGAGTCAGGGGTTGAGAGAGAGTTAGGTGCCAATCGGGAACGAAGTTGGTCTAAGTGCACCATCGTGCCTACTGTCCCTGTCCTATTGTTTATCTTGTAAACAATTGGCAAATCAAATAAATAAATAAAAATAAAATAAAAAATAAATATGGCGCTTCCATAATTTCCCATCACTAGTCTGTAGACGGTAAGATCTGGGGGCCGTAAGTTGAGTTATGGTAGCGGAGAATGACTCAAGGCGTCAGCGTAGGGAATGGCTTTCCTGGGGCGGTGTTGTAGCAGATAATCGTATGCTGCTAGAAACTCCGACCAACGGGTCACTCTTGGTGATAAGATGTGGGGAGTAGGCTTGTCCCCCACTAAAATGCCAAGCAAAGGCTTGTGATCGGTTATTATGGTAAACGGTCGTCCATATACATATTCATGGAAACGTTTAATAGCGGATACAATAGCGAGAGCCTCTTTATCGAGTTGGCTATAGTTTCTTTCAGTCTTTGATAAAGTTCGTGAAAAGAAAGCAATAGGTGCCTCATTGCCGTTTGGTAGAACATGGCTTAAGATGGCTCCCACCCCAAACGGCGAGGCATCGCAGGTGACGGTTAAAGGCAAAGTCTCGTTATACTGCATTAATACAGCATCTGAGGTTAAAAGATCTTTTACTTGCTGGAATGCTCATTCTTCCCGATGTCCCCAGACCCAAGAAGCCTTCTTGTCCAGTAGTCTGTGTAATGACTCAGCTACAGTCGCTTTCTGGGGCAAGAAGATGTTATAAAAGTTAATGAGTCCCAGGAAGGCTTGGAGGTCTGTTTTATTCTTGGGTCTGGGGGCGTTTTTTATTGCAGTTACTTTTTTTCGGTAGGATGGATTCCCTTTTTGTCTAGTAGGTACCCCAGGAATTCAACCCTCTCAGTACAAAGTTGACACTTGTCCTTCTTTTCTTTCAAGCCAGCGTCTTTGAATTTCTGGAGAACCGCTCTGAGTTGCTTTTCTAATACGTCTCTAGTGGGGGCTGCTATCAAGACGTCATCGAAATAAGGCACGACCCCCTTTATGCCTTGTAGCAGTCGCTCCATCAGGCTTTGGAAGATGCCTGGTGCTACACTCACTCCGAACTGGAGTCTATTAGATTTAAACGCACCTCTGTGCGTGACTATCGTCTAGGCCTCAGCAGTCTCTGCATCTACGGGTAGTTGTTGGTATGCCTGAGCCAGGTCCAATTTTGCAAATATTTTTCCGCCGCCCAGGGAATGAAGAAGATGTTGAACCACCGGTACAGGATAAGCGCTCTGCTGAAGCGCGTGGTTTAGGGTGGCCCGGTAATCCCCACAAATTCTTATCGATCCATCAGGTTTGATGGGCGTTACAATCGGGGTTTCCCAACGGGTGTGATCGATTGGTTCCAACACCCCCTGGGCTATCAATTTGTCCAATTGTTCATCAATCTTTGGCTTGAGTGCGAAGGGCACTCGACGAGGCTTAAGGCGTATGGGCGCGACATCGGGGCTGAGGCTAAACGATATGGGGGATCCCTTGTACTTGCCTAGTTTCTCTGTGAACACGTCCTGGAACTCCTAGACGAGGGCCACTTCCCAGTCACTGCTTCCAGTCTGGTGAATGCCAGCTAGTTCAATCCCCAGCGGGGTGAACCACTGCAAACCCAACAAGCTGGGCCGGTCTCGATCGACGATGGTAAGAGACAGAGTTGCGGTGTGGTCTTTGAAAGACACCTGGATGTGGCGGGACCTGGTAGCGGGAATATGTTTCCCTGGTAGTCTCTTAATATGATTTTCTGGGTGCTGAGGTCCTGGCGACGGATGTCAGGGATCAGCTGTTTGAAGGTTCTCCATGAGACCATTCATAGGGATGAACCTGAGTACTTCCATTTCACATGGATGATTCTCAATGGCGACCTTCACTCGGATCTTTCTCGCATCCAAGGATGATGCGTGACCGATGGTGATGGTTTGATGCGTCTCTTCTCGTCTAGCTGACGCAGCAGGCGCTCGATTTCTGTAGTGATACTGGTTCCATTGGTGATTCAGGCGGTCCCGGTTTACGGGTGGGCTGCCCGTTGTTTGGTGGGAGTTGTTTTCTCTATGGATTGGACTTGACCCCCGCTTGCTCCTGCAGACCTTGGCGATGTGGCCTCTCTTTCCACAGGAACGGCAGAGTGCGTCGAGGAATTTGCAGTCAGATCGCGGGTGATTGGCCCCGCAACCGGCGCATTGACGCGAAGGTTTTTGGCTTTGCTGGTCTCGCTGGTCACGCTCTGACCTGAGTCAGTTGACCTCTTCTTCCTCACTATCAGACGAGGATTCGAGGTCTTCATGATGCGCCGTTGTTGAATGCCTCTCTGAGAAAGGCGTAGTATCACTGGCGAGTTGACGGAGCGGTACGTTGTTGCGGCGCATTCGAGCGGTCGACTTCCTGGTTGCCTCTGCTGCAGTAGCGTCAGCAATGACATCTGTGAGGTCGATGTCCCCCTTAGCCATGATCTTGCTCTGTGTCGTGTGGTCATCTAACCCCAGAACTATGCGGTCTCTCATGGCTTCCTCGAGGTTTGAAAAACCACAGAGTCCACCCAGGTTCAGGAGGTCAGCGATGAAGTCTCCAACGCTCTCGCCTTTCCGTCTGCCTGTCCCTCTGGTAAAACTCGTGTCTCCGGATGAGGGTTGGCACCGCGGGTGCATAATGGGCCCGAAGAATAGGAGCGAGGTTATCCCAATCCATTGTCTTAACCTCTGCAGGTTTTGCAAGTGCCTTAGCCATTTTAAAAACGGCAGGCCCGCAATGGGTCAGGAAGACTGCTCGTTTCTTGCCAGGCGAAGCGTCTTTCAGGTTGTTGGTCTCCAGGAACATCTGGAACCTGTCTATATACGAGTCCCAGTCTCCGTTAGCCGGGTCAAATGGAACGGGTGGTATGGCGCCGCTGGCCATCTTGCCGTTGTTGGCGCTTTCTTAGCCACGTGCTCTGTTCGGTGCTCAGCGAGTGCTCAGTCAGCTCTATCATCTCCGCATCCCATCCTTGTCGCCAGTGTTGGATCTGGAGGTGTGGGCGCAATAACGGAGACGAGGCATCGGATAGTGACTCAACTCTGTAATAGTGACTTCGGAACAGAGCAAAATACTTGGGCAGCAGCAGCTCTTTTATAGAGCTGGCTGCTGCCACAACAATCAATGAAAAACGAGTTAACCGCTCTAAAAGCGTCCAATCAGTGACGGCCCGCTGTTAGCCAATCAGACCAGCCAGAGGCAGCCAATCACGATTTGCTTATTCGCGGGCCAATCAGAAGTGCAGGATTACGAACCTGCGGCTGGAGTAAAGCTAGTAGGGTTTTTAGTAATTGAGTTTATTTAGTTCGTAACAACCAAAGTAAAGACCATTGGGATATCTACATTTTTAAAGGTTCTCTCTCTGTGTGTGTGTGTGTGTGTGTTTTCATATGTTTGTGTTTTATATGTAGGTGTGCACATTATGAACATACTTAGCTAAATGTCTATGGAGATTCTCAGTTATCCAGGTCATGGCTGTCCCAAAAGTGCTTTGTCAGAGCGTTTGACAGAGTGACTACCTTTATGAGACAACCCAGGAGCAACACACAGCACACAGAGACTTAGACATTAACAGTGGTTTAATATACTACAGTTATATACAGATAATACACGTGGTAGGCAAAATATCTTTACAAGCAAGCTTTCTTCTTCTTAACACATGGAGAACTTCTGCATTGAATATTGGTCACAAGGAAAGAGAACCACTCCCTCTAATGGCTGCCATTTATATACACACCTCTTAAGGGAATCTTTACTCTCCAGTCTTAAAGGGAAATATCCATACCATACTGAATCACTCTTGTTACATCATCCTATATTACATCAGATTAACAGCATCTAGCAGCTATTCACTGCTGGTCAGTTCTTAAATCTTAATACCTTAACATGCTTTTTCAAAAAACCTTTTGGTTTTTCTTTGAAGACATTTTGATTCTCATCCAAAAAGCTTCTTCAGCTCTAACTGGATGGTGGGGAATGGAAGGATGAAAATGGAAATGTCTTCAAAGAAAAACAAGAAAATTTTCCAGCTGCCTCTTGAAAAAGCACCTTTGGGACATGAACATATTTGTTCCATTTTTTTGGTTCGCTTGTCAAACTTGGCAGAATGTGGTCTAACTGTGAGAAGAATGAAAAAATTTTTACAGCTGTATGCAAGAACCCAAATGTTGTCCAACTCCAATTGCATGTATTTTCATCTGATTTGTTTTAAATTGTGCAACAAGCAAATAATTTGGTTTAGCACAGCTGGTGATTTTGCTGCTTTATGTTACACTTCAAGTTAAAACTTCATTTTTTCTGTGCTAAGCTATTGAAAGCTGGATTTTATAAAACAAATTAAGTAAATTTTGCAGACAGAAGAGGTTTTCAAACACCCATTATTGTTCAGCAAAAATGAATCTGAGATTTTGTAAAATCCCTCCCAGACCAATCATGGTTTG
This sequence comes from Notechis scutatus, assembly GCF_049901735.1. NCBI lineage: Eukaryota > Metazoa > Chordata > Lepidosauria > Squamata > Elapidae > Notechis > Notechis scutatus. The sequence goes on along the minus strand of NC_142009.1, from coordinate 262,362,368 downwards.
CATTTTTTTTTCTTTCTTTCTTTCTTTCTTTCTTTCTTTCTTTCTTTCTTTCTTTCTTTCTTTCTTTCTTTCTTTCTTTCTTTCTTTCTTTCTTTCTTTCTCTTTCCTATCTACTCCATCCCATAACTTTTTAGTACATGTTTGCATTTAAACTATTCAAGTTGCAAATGTATGTAGAAGTTAGTTGCAATTGGCATCTGTAACTTCATCCTGTTTTTATAAATGGCTGTACAAAATTGGGTATTACATTTCTTTGATAGTTAAACACTGTGATTTATTTCCCAAAATCATTGAGGAGTAGGTTGCCTCCTCCTCCTCCTCCTCCTCCTCCTCCTCCTCCTCCTCCTCCTCCTCCTCCTCCTCCTCCTCCTCCTCCTCCTCCTCCTCCTCCTCCTCCTCCTTTTCATTGTGCAAAAGTTACTGGGTCCTTCCAGGCATCTTCTGCAGTAAAGCAGCAGAGAGAACATAGACTTGACTTCCTTTCCATAATTATTCTAAAAATGAAAGAATATGGTGTTGAGAGTTTTATTTATCTCTACTTCCAACCATATTTTATTCTATCATTTTAATTGATGTGGTGGTTTGTTACTGTTCACCCTCTGACTTATCATCCTTTATTTTATATTTTATATTAAAATTGCTATTTTGTGCACTCCTTTGCTCTGTGTTTAATGTTGTTTTTTCTTATTTCCTCTATTTTACTGCATTTAATTAAAGACATGGCTGCATTTTTGAATAGGTTTTTCCTTTTAATTTTATTAATTGCCCAAATAACTTATCTGAAAGAACTTAAGAATAATATTATATTCATTAATACATATATTACATGTTGCACAAAAATAAACACTGTTTTCAGAAGAGAGTACAAGGACAAAGGCATCAAGAGGTATTTTTCCATCAGGAAAACTGAGAAACATTAGAGAAACAGGAGGGTTACAGCTATGGCTACTTTAAATTTTGGATGTCTATTTGACTTGCAAGATGGAACCTGTGAACATTGCTGGGCTATCTATAAATTAGATTAGGGCAGATTGCAGAAAGCCAAGGTAGCCAGCAAATGGAGGTGCATGACACTATCTGGCTATCATTGTTGACTTAGTTTCTGCTACAATGGAATGAAGAAAAAGTTGGAAAGTGATGATTCATAAGGTTTTTCTTTGTCCACGATAGTCATTTATGCCTTTCCATTTAGAATGTTGAGGATTCTCTTCTTTGGAGCAGTAAGTAGCCACAGCTGCCAAAATAACCACATCTTCACAAACAAACAGGCTCTTTAATTAACAATAATTGCATTGCTGACAACACAACTTCTTCTCCTTTAACAATCAAGCCAAACTCTCTCCTGTGGCAAGCTCAGTGTTAAGCCTTTCCACATTTTCTCTGATGGACTATTAGGAACATTGACATTCTAAATAGGAAGTATGTACGGGCTTGTAACATTCTATTACTATAGCTGTTCTAATCTAAAGCAAGTTTAAGTTTGCACCTTGACTTTAATCTGATCTACCTGATAGGCCTGATATAAGTCTTGAATAGTCTGATTGTCTCCTTTTGTCTTCAGGGAAATGGGAGTTGGGCACCATTTGACTCATTTTTTGCAAATTACTTTCTTGGCTTTGACTCAAGTTTCATTTTTCTGATAGTTGCCTTATAAGCTGGCCTTTAAGGATGGAAGAATGATCCACTATTTATTTTGTTTATAAAGTAGATGGTTCCAATCAGGGTTGGCACCCTATTTTTTTTAAAAAAAAATAATGATATTGGACCCTCATTATTCTACCACTATGAGTATTGATAGACTTCTCACTCCTGGTTCTGACACTTTTGCCCTCAAATTTTCACATAGTTGCAACAAGTGTTATATGATGAGTATGAGTTGATTCAATTTGAACCAGAGGTGGTATTCCGCAGGTTCTGACCAGTTCCGTAGAACTGGTAGCGGAAATTTTGAGTAGTTCGGAGAACAGGTGAATACCAACTCTGACTGGAGATTTTACAATATCCTTCCCTTGCCACCCCCACCAAGCCCCCCACTTCTTGTAAATCTGTGCATTTTTATCGAAATAAATCATGCAATGTTATTAGACACTAATAATAACAATCACAAATTAATGTTGTTCCTCTCCTTACTGAGGTTCAATTTTTAAATGTATAAACAGAAATATAGCAGTCTTGAACTCCACACTGACTTTTTTTGTAAGAGGCAAAGTTATCTATTTTTTGTATGTATGGTTTATTTCATTTATATGCCACTTTTCTAAGTATCTAGTTAAGATTACTAACAATTTTCTTTATAATCATGAGAAAGTGATAAGCTATGGTGTTAAAACTGAAGAAAATTGTTAAACGTGTGAAGGAGTTTCTGAGAGAAGATAAAGAAAATATAAGTAACTGATTTGTGGGATATAATTTGAGGGGATTAAATTTCAGTATTTTTCTGTTAATGGAATCTTTTGTGATTAACTTTGAATTATGCAAATTTAAAGATTTATAGATATGAGCAGTGGTGGGATTCAAATAATTTAACAACAGGTTCACTCAGAGTCAGGTTGGCTGTTTTGGGAGGCATGACCAATCCCCACCCTCCAGCTCTACCACACATGTGGGATGAGCCTCTCGCGATGGCCAACCAGACCCTAGATGATGTGCTGTGCTGCAATGGAGAATCAGGAAATGCTCTGTTGCCTGTTTATCCATTGCAGCGCTATGCAGTGCCCAGGATTCATTTTGATTGGGGGAGGGGTGTAATTTAACAACTGGTTCATTTGAACCAGTATGAACTGGGCTGAATCCCACCATTGCATATGAGATAAGATAAGGGGAAAAGACATTTTATTTTGTATATTTAGAGAAATTGATGTCACTATGTACAGTAAATGAAAGAAATGTGAAATTGACTTGTTCAAGATATATAAGTATACCTATATAGCTCTATCATTATTTTTAGAAGCTTTCAACTGACTTCGCTGATTAAGATTAAATGATGATGTTTTACTCTTTACTAATAGATCAAAAATGTAATATGGGATTAGTATATTTTAAGATGAAATGTTAGAGAAAGTGGTACTGTAAGTCACTGAAATTGTTTGTACTTGTCTTGATGAAGGGAAAGTTTCTCTCTCTCTCTCTGTCTTTCCTTTTTTTCTTTTCTTTTTTTCTTTTTCATCTTTTCTTTTCCAATTTGTTCTTTTTGTAGTTTTTTTTTTTAATTTATTTTTATTAACAAATCTTTCAACACCATTATCTCTGTGTGAACACAAGGTCAGTCATTAATTGCATATCATTTATTACCTTTTGGCCATTTTAAAATCTAAAATAGGCATTTATTTTGGGGGGAAAAGAGAGAAAAATGCATTTCAAGAGAAGAAATAAAATTCAGAAAAAGTTAGAAAATATACTTAAAAATATTCCAAATGGTCCATAGACTTGCCATTAGCATAATGACTTAATTGAAACAAAGACTTATGAAGAAATTATTTGAACATAGAGCAATATTTCATTGTTCCCTGCTTCTTTTCAGGAATGCTTTGAAGCAGTTCTTGAAAGAAAAACAACTGGAAGTTTTATACTGTAAATGTCCAAATATATTTCCAGAAGGAGAATTGTACACCATTCGATTTTAACTCCATTGTCCACCGCTGCAAGTAGTCAGATTATAATGCTGTGGTAGTTTTTGTTGGTTTTATTGTATACCACCTAGAATCACCATGAATGAGATGGTAAATTTGATAGAAAAATAAATAAAATTTGGTTCCATCATTCCACTAAAAAGAGCCCAAAATACCATCCAGAATTGCCTTGAACTATTAGATGGGTGGTGTATATATTCAATGAATGAATGAGTGAATGAGTGAGTGAGTGAGTGAGTGAATGAATGAATGAATTGCATTGTCCAAATCTGTACATTCATAGATAGGTTGAATAAAGAAAGCAGATGGCAGAGTCTACCTAAAATTGAAATAATAAGCAGAGCCAACTGACTTAATAATCACTGAATTTTATAGGCAGCTGAACATCCACTTATCTTCAATTTGGGAAAGATGAAAGGAGAGAGTGAAATCAAATGAGCCCCCCATCAAGAAAATAGCAAGCTGGTTTCAGTACTGCATCAAATTCTTTTAATGCAGAACTGATACAAAGTTATGGTAATATAATTCCTATAAAAAAGACCCTACAATGTAGGAAAGATCTAGGTTATTTTTTTTTTAAAAAAAAGTTAATATAATACCTGTCATTTTTCCTTCACTAACTGATTTCTCACTTCTGTATTCATTGCAATTTGCAAAATTGCCTCCACAAAGGATTTGCAATGTAATATGTACTGTGCAGAGAGTTGGATTCAAAGGGGGAAATGTGATTTGGAGCATGGGTCGCCAACCTTTTGGACCTCAGGGACCACCAAACTCATAATTTGAAATCCCAGGGACCACTAACCGGTTTTGTGAGCATGGCCTAATTTGTGGGTGTGGCTTGGTGGTCATGTGACTGGCTGGGCATGGCTTGTATGTAAATATTATAAATATTTATATAAATATTGAATTTTGTTTATAAAAAAAGAACAACTTTTACCCAAAATCAGGCAAAACAGGCAGGCAGATTGAGTAGCTCACAGAATCACTGAGTGATCTGCCATTGGCTAGTTCAGTCTGTCACATAAAATTTGCTTGCCGTGAGTCTGCACTGAATAATAGAACCTTCAGTCCTAAGGGAGGTTTGGCTGTGCTTAAAAGCAGAGCCGAAGATCTAAAGACTAGCTAGAAAGCAAGAAAGACAACCATTTCCTGCTTCCTAGCTAATCTAAATCTCCCAGCACAGCAGAACAGCTGATGGTCAGAAAAAGGGAAAATAGCAATTTAGCAGGCAAGTTTGCTGGGTAAGGAGTGAATGGGTGGTGAGGGTTACTGTGGGCCATGTGGGCGGCACAGCCTTGTGTTTCTGTGCAGCCTGGATTCATTGCTTTGGGGGGGTGCTCTGGGTGTGAGGTTTCTCTGCGGTCCACCAAAATTTTCTCACGGTCCATCACTGATTTGGAAGACCCATGGGCTGAGACCATCTTAAAGGATTTGCCTCCTTTCCTGGCATCATGATGTTGCCCTTCCAATTCCCCAAAATGACATGTTTGGTTTCAGTGATGAATACGCATTTATTCATGCTCCAATCTCTTTGTACTCTTCGGAGCTTTGTGTAGCTCAATAAATTAGGCATTTGACATATCTTTCCAACACTTTTTTTTAAAGAATACTTTTCTTGTCCTGTCTATATTCCTTAAGTCAAATAAATGAAGAGTGTGAAGAGTTCAGCACTAATTGAGCTGAGCTGACCTGTTTAATGCTTGGATGAAAGTTGTCCCAAGAAACTATACTGGAAAGCAGGGAAACATTCCAGAAGGTAGAATGAACAAAGTTGGAAGGACCTTGGAGGTCTTCTGATCCAATCCCCTGTTCTGGCAAGAAACCCTATACTATTTCAGACAAATGGTTGTTAGTCTCTTCTTTAAAATATGCCATTCCATTCCATTTCACTCCATTCCATTATTTTATTATTTAAACCTATTATAGCCTTCCATTCCCATAGACTTTGGGTAGCTTGTAAATGCAAATTTACATCTCTGGCTAGGTATATTATAAAAATATGTCCATAAAATAATCAGGAATCAAATTGGACTTGAAAAAGACCATTTCTGCACCCAGCTCTCATGTGAGCATTTTGAGCTGTTCTAGAAGATCTGTATTATGTCTAATGTTTACTGTATCTAGCAGAAGAAAAATAGTTCATCAGTTCCTTAAGTAACAGTGCATTAATCTGAAGTAACAAGGAAAGCAATTGAAGAATGGTATTTCACAGTTAATCTCTGATAGATTTTAACATATAGAATGGGTATTGAAAGTAACAGTACTGCCGATGTTTATACAGTGTACAAAAATGTCTAGACTGAAGTACAACTGATTAGACTGATTGCTCCAGTCCCACATAATTATTTATTTATGATTTATGTACTTATGATTATATAATTATACTTTATATAATTATGATTAACTCATGCATATTCAAACCATAAGTCAGCTGAAGGGGAAATGAGGATTTGGGAAAAGAGGAGGTAAACAGGATTAATTACTGTCAAGTCATTGACTGAAGCCTTTGTGCAAATAAATGAAACCAGCAGATTCTGCGTCTAAAATATTTTGAGAGAGAGCATAGGATGAATAAATTTTACTTTAGCCAAGCACTCAGCTGGATTGTACATTTGAATGTGTACTGTTATGTCACTCAGGAAATTTTTGAAGACCTGATTGTTCTTTCCACCTTTCGGAAAAGGTGATTGTAGAACACACACTCTCCAATATTGATTTATTTATTGATTGATTTGTTCGTTTTATGTTTTGGTCTTAAAAATGCAAAACAATTGTTGGATTTGTTTTGATTTTGGTTTGTTTGTTTGTTTTGCAATTTGCTCTTCCTGTCTATTATACTTATCTTTTAATAATAGATTTTTAGTTGTAAGCTTCCCAGAATAATGTGGGAATTGGATAGGCTATAAATAAAATAAAATAAATAAATAATGCTTAAACCACTTGTTTTTAGGCTCATTAGGGTAAATATGGTAGGCTGATTATCATTCTATTATTAGGACAGATCCTAAAACAGTTTCAACCCTATATTTGCCTTTATCATATAAATGAGATTAGTGTGGATTTGTCTGATGTAGTGTGTGTTTTATTATGCACAATTTTTCAAATTTATATAAGCAGAGTTTTAATGCCTTTTTAAAAAGGCATAACTGCATATGCAAATGTGCATATTAAGCACTAAGAACACTAAATGTCAAAATTAGAACAAATATTGTGCACTTATGCATTGTAGCCAGTGGTGGGATTCAATTTTTTTTACTACCAGTTCTGTAGGCATGGCCTGGTAGGCATGGCAGACAGAGGTGGTATTTGCTGGTTCTCTGAACTATTCAAAATTTCCACTACTGTTTCTCCAGAACTGGTCAGAACCTGCTGAATGCCACCTCTGATTGTAGCTACAATTATTATAGGAATTAATGAACAATATTCTTCAATCTGAGTTTGTTTCAGGTGAAATAATTTCTGTTGCAACTGGAAAAGTTTGGATGACACTATGATTAAATAATTCTTTCTCCAGTGCTTTTGCTATCCATCTGTGAGAAGATTTTGCAAAGCAGTTCTACGAAAATTGACATAATAGGATTTTTGTCCTTTGTACGTTCAATTGACCTTGCACGTTGAGGTGAACTTAAAATTGCTTGAAAGTTTCTTATGATAGGAGTATGGACCAGTTTATTAATTAATATATTGTTACAAATCATATCACTGAAAGAAAAACTTTCAACAGTTCTCAAAGTGGCAAAAAATGTATTATGTACTATTGTGTTGTTTCTAATAGATTTTATGTTACAACCTATGCTTGCTTTGCTATATAGATAAAATGATGCCATAAATAAAAGTATCAACTGCACTTCTTGTTATGGCAATTGAAAGTAATGACTGTACAACAGCAATAGCACTTAGATTTATATATCACTTTGCAGTGCTTATCAGTCAATATCAGTCAATATATTAATAACTTTTAATATACTTTTAATATTTGCAATACCATGGGACAGTGAAATATGAATTTAGTTTCTGTTACAGAACAGATTGATAATTTCTGCAGCAGACTATATATTTATGATTCAGAGGTACTGTTAAAAAATAATTATAGTTGCCAGTCAAGAAAAACACAACAACCATAGTTTACATGCACATTAAATACAGTATCTCTGCAGATGGAGTTACCTGTTCCTGAAGCCATCCAGAAGTCTTTCATTTTATCAAGCTTCCTTCCCAATAAAGAAAAGACAGTACAAAAAGAAAAAGAAAAGTTATATTCTGTTTCTCACCAGATGTAAAAAATGAAGTCAGACTTTATTTCTTTTACATAGGAGAAAGTGATTAGCAAAAACTAAATTAGTGACTTTCTTTCATCCAAAAACTGAAGATTAATTTATGAATTTGGGCTTCTCTGATCTCATAGAGGAAATCCAATAGTTACATAATTTATCAGTGTCATTCAAATCCTAATATCATGTAGGCATGTCTGATTATTTAGTCTAAAATTTGGTTTCCTATCTGATATTCTGTGTCTCCTTTGTGAACTGAAGCTGCATAAAGGAAAATAAAGAGCATTTGTTGAAATCTGGATTGGACTTTGTGTTCACGACTCCTCTAATAAGTACTTTCTTCACATAGAATTCCATGCATCATTGATGTTATAAGGCAGTGTTCCTCAAAGTGTAATTTAAGGATCCCTAGGGATTCCCCCCCCCCAAACCCCTTCAGGAGTTCACAAAATCACAATTATTTGGCAGATATTGAAAACATTTCCAAAGATTTAAAATATTTTTCTCATTATTTTTTATTTATTAAAAGGGGAGATTTTCACAAAAAAATGATTTACTTATGTTAATTTCTAAAGAGCTTAGCACCATAGCCCTATGAATTCATCAACTTTAATTTTTAATATGGTAAATATTGATGATTCATACAGACAAAAGCTTTTGTGGGGTTTTCCATAATTTTTTAAAAATGGGAAGAGTTCCCAAGAGCACACGGTTTAAGAAGTATGGTTCTAAGCAATATAAGTAGCCCACATGTATTAAGTAAGATTTGAAGTTGATATGATTAATTTCCCATATAACTGGGCAACATTTTTCCTAACTTTGCATAAGGGCTAGAAAACATGAATAGCTATTAATGTATAACTAAATATTTGCGTATTTTTTTTCTCTGCATCTTTTGGCTGGATGTGTTCATTTCTACCTCAAACTTTTTTTTTTTTTTTTTTTTGGCTTCAGTTTTCAGAAAGTATTTTTGCTGGTGGGTAAAAGTTCCCAAATCCTTTCTATTATTTCATTTCAACTTCTTGTTGGATAGTACAGAATAAAAAGTCACCACGAGAACAACTATTTTCTCCTTTCCTTGATTCTGTCAAACTTGTCAACATTTTCTTTTGATTAATAGACTGTGACAACCTTGGTTTAATGATAACTGAACTCTTTAACAACTCATTTATGGTTGTTGGTAGTTTCATAGTATGCTTTCTTTTCTATAGTGTTACAAATAAATCTGGATAAAGAGTGGCCCAGTATTGCTGAAAGATAGGCTAATGTTCCAAAAATTAATATTCTGTCTTCATTTTAAGGGTCCTATAGTTTTATTTTATACAAACTAGATCCAGGAAGCCCTAATAATGGAATGTAACATCTGAGAGATTGGGGAAAGAGAAGCTGCAATCTCAAATTAACTGTTTTAAATTCTACTTATTTCTGAGTTAATCTAATCTTTAAAACTGTTCCTAAAATGACAGCAGCTCCAGTTCTGTTGATGTTAGTTTAATATCCCCCCTGACAGTTATGAATGGATTTGGGCAACGGGTTATGTCACTTGCCTATGAATTAGATAAATCTTAGATTGTATTTCACCTCTCTGTACTTAGCTTTTGCAGTTACCCCTTAGCCATTAATCTATCAAAAAGGAGAAAATATCATCTTTCATGAGGAATGTGTCATAAATGTTTTGATAAAATATTTTTAATCCTTGGAAACAGATGGCTGTTTCATAAAGGTTGTCAGCCAAGCAGGTTTTGGTGACAGAAACATACTAAACAACTGTAGTTGGAGGAGGGTTTTTTCCCATCATTATTAGATGGATTCCACTATTAATCAATCACAGCTGGTTAGCCTTTTGACAGCTAGACTGTCCTGAACCTAATTTGATCGTCTTGTACTTTTTGTAACTAAGAAATCCTGTATAAGGTATGATTTGATACAGGGGGGAAAAGAAACTGGTTCACTAAGCAAGAAATAGGGAGAGATAATCTGAGTATTTCTTGCTCACATATGAATGTGCAAAACACCATTTGTATTGGTATTCTGCTTACAAGTTTTTTTTTTCCAGACAAAAACTACTATCAAAGGACTTACAAATCCATTTACAAGAGAGAATTGATGCCTCAGCTTATATTGCTCACATTTGTCCAGATGGTCAATGGGGGCAAGTATGGGCTATGTAATGATAATCTAGAGATTTCTAATTAAGTATGAAAGTTGCTAGCCATTCTGAGAGAAGCTGCCATCTGGAAAGACCTAACTTTTAATGTCAACATTTCATTACCTTGGAAAAGATAAAAGAGTAGGAAAAATCGACTTTGATAATGTTATGCAAAATAAGAGAAAACTAACTTCCCTAAGAGATGGGAAATTCAAGGATATTTATTAGTAGATCACATTTTCTTTAGTAACTATGGAAACTATTTAATGTATGTATTACATATTATATCTATTGCAGGTTGAAACAACTATTCTAGCTTCCCTAATCTCGAAAGAAACTTTGCAGGGACTGACTTGGCTAGTATTTGGGTGGGAGACTATTAAGAAGTTTCAGGGCTGAAAAATAGTTCAGAAAATAATTTAGAAGACAAAGCACCTCCATACTGCAAGAAAAATAATATGGTTTTATCCATGCAGTCACCAGAAGTTAAGCTTGAATAATGGGAATAATGGTTTATTCTGTCAATGGGATAGACCCCACATATTTAGAAAGCTGGAAATTTGAATAGCTTACATGTTATATGAAATGGTTGCAAAAGTTTTAATGTCTTAGTATTCTCTTTTTATAGGCAAAGAGTGTCCTTCTTCCTATTTTTAATAAAGCACAAGTTTGTTAGTGACTTTAACAGGTTGCAGTGGCATCAGATGATAACAAAATCTTAATCAAATCACTAATGTAGTTCTCCATCAAAGTGTAAGTCATTGCTTACTAAATCTGTCACAGTCACAAACAATGTGATTGATTGAAGGTCAGGCCAGTTTCCAGCATCCTCATTGATGCTGTTTCTAATCAACTGATTAAGCTGAAGGAGTTGAGCTTGCTAACTTGCAGTTAGCACTTAGGCAAGTACTGCATTGTGGAGAACAAGGAGATGATTTATTCAAACAATCGGTCTGCCCTGGAAGTGGCCAAAAAAGG